>NC_089586.1:24280572-24580572 GCF_019320115.1 Miscanthus floridulus | reverse complement strand
TCCTTTCGGCGGGGATGGAAACCCTAGTCTGAGTGTTTCTGATCTTCTAAAGCGCCTTAATCTAATAGAGGAAGAAGGAGCGGTAGTAGATTTCAGTGATGATGAGGAGATTGATGATCTCCCTCCGACAGAGTGGGCAGTGGTGGGGAAGGTTCTCTCACCCATGGCAGTACACATCAATACGATCCGGGCGGCGATGAAGCCAGCCTAGGGCAATCCTTTTGGCCTGAAGATCCGAGCTATAGGAGAGAAGGCGGACAACATGTTCATCGCTGAGGTTGGTTCAAAGGCCGATATGGAGAGGATCCTTGCGGGGACCCCGTGGATGGTAGGAAGGCATGCGGTAGTTCTCAAGCCTTATGATGAAAGACTTAGTGCTGATGAAATCATCTTTGATCGCATGGAGATTTGGGTGCGCATCCTCAAGCTCCCACTAGGTTGGATGAACCAGCAGCGGGGAACACGGGCCATGAGCCTGATCGGCCATGTTGTGAAAATGGATGTCGATGGAGATGGGAAGGCAAGCGGGGCCTTCTTGCGGGCTCGTGTTGCTATTGAGTTAGACAAGCCCCTTCATCGGGGTGTGCTCCTGAGAATGAGCAAGACGGAGGAGCCAAAGTGGTTTGAGGCGCAGTATGAACGTCTTCCTTATTACTGCTTCTCATGTGGTCTAATGGGTCACTCAGAGATCGATTGCCCACACCCGGCACCACGTAATGAGTTCAGCAAACTACCTTATGATGTCCCTCTGAGAGCACAGGAGGAACGTAGGAGAAGAGTACAGTCCTTCGCGGGAGCTATAGCTGAGTCCTTTGGTAGCGGCTCCTCGATGTACAGGCCATCCAAAGATCATTGTCGTTCTAGTGATGACCGATCGTCTCTGGGAGACGAATCCCGGTTCTCAGCTTCAGAACCAGTGGAAAATCTAGAAGAAAGAGAAGTTCAGTCACCGTTGAAGAAGAGGAATACAGAGGGAACTGTAGGGAAAGGCCAGCCAGTCATGGAGGAAACAAATACCAGGCTACCCCGGAAACGCAAGTCGAAGGGGGCTGGCCAAAACCTACAGACCCTAGACCTTAATGTATCGGCTGAGGCTTCTAATGCCATTGTTCCGGTAGGCCTTGTGAGTTCAAGATTGAACCAGCTAGATGGAGGTTCCGAAAAAAGCGGTGAGAGTATGGTGGAAATGCTGAAGAAGCAGAAGAGAGGCACAACTTCACAAAATGCACGATCGGCAGCGGCTGCAAGTGGTAGTCCCCACCGAGCACAATGAAAATATTAAGCTTGAACTGTCGAGGTTTAGGGCAACCCGAGGCAGTTCGTGACCTCCGTAGCCTTTGTGGGCTACATCGCCCGGTGGTGGTTTTCTTGTCTAAGACTCATTTCTTCTCGGATAGGGTGGATGTTTTGTTAAGATCACTTGGTTTTGCGCATGGTTTAGGCATGGGAACCAATGGAAGAGGTGGCGGACTTGCACTGTTGTGGAAAGATGAAGTTTGTGTAAAGCTCCAAAGTCTTGACAAGCTTCATATAGATGTGGCGGTGCTTGATCCAATGACAAACGGGGAAAAGTGGCGCTTCACTGGTTTCTATGGTGAGGCGAGGAGAGAGTTAAGATATAGGAGTTGGGATTGTCTTAAGATGCTCAAGGGTCGCAGCTCACTGCCATGGCTCTATGTAGGGGATTTTAATGAGACTTTGCATGCCAACGAGCAATTTGGGGGTGCTAGAAGAAGTGAACGGTAGATGGAGGGTTTCCGAGAAGCAGTAGCAGTGTGTGGCTTCATGGACCTAGGCTTCATTGGTCTATCGTACACTTGGGACAACCGACAAGATGATGCTCACAACATAAAGGTTAGGTTGGACCAGGGGTTGGTAAATGATGACTTTCTTGACTTGTTCCGTGAAGTTAAGGTCTGGCATGTTCAAACGACAATATCAGACCACTGTGCACTGGTGGTAGAATGCTTGGAACACTCCTTGAATAGGAGAAGATGAAAGCAAAATTTTCGCTATGAAAACATGTGGTAGCGTGGCCCTTCTTACATGGCTCTTATTCATGATGCTTGGTCATCGAATGGAGGAGCTACTGGATTGGGAGACATGCACACAAAGCTGAAAGGTGTGCAGTCCTCGCTATAGACCTAGGAGCAGGACGTCTTTGGCTCAGTGCGGAAGGCGTTGGCAACTCTTAGGCGTGAGCTAGAGGAAGTCCGAGGGCAATCGCTGGGCTCGGGACCTTCTAGACACGAGCGACAAATTATGGCACGGATGTCTGAAATGCTATCAAGAGAAGAAATTATGGAAAGACAGAGAGCGCGTCTTGATTGGCTTAAGGATGGAGATTGCAATACGGCGATGTTTCAAGCCAAGTCACGAGCACGGGCCAAGAGGAATGAAATTATGGCTCTGCAAAGAGAAGATGGGTCGATGGCAACGGAGCAGGCGGAAATAGAGGAGATCGCTACTAACTACTACCGCCAGCTCTTCTCGGCCAAGGAAGAGTTGTTGCCAGACCTGGTGCTTGATCACGTGCTTCCCAAGGTCTCAACTGAGATGAATGACCGGCTGCTATGGCCCTACTCAGCTGCGGAGGTTGAGCAAGCTTTGCAACTTATGAAGGCAAGCAAAGCCCCAGGGCCAGATGGATTTACAGCGGGCTTTTACCAGTTACACTGGGATTTGATGGGCAATGAGATCACAACAGCGGTGTTGGATTTTCTCAATAGTGGAGGTATGCCGGATGATATTAACCTTACTACCATTATTTTAATTCCCAAGACAAGAAATCCTCAGGTTATGAAAGAATTTAGACCTATTTCTTTATGTAATGTTCTGTACAAGTTATGCTCAAAGGTTCTGGCTATGAGAATGCGTGAATTCTTAGATGATATTATTGTAGAAGAGCAGAGCGCCTTTGTGCCTGGACGCTTGATAACAGACAATGTACTCATAGCTTATGAGTGCATCCATTATCTAAAAAGGAAGAAAGGGAAATTTGGAGCGTGTGCTGTGAAATTGGACATGGCCAAGGCGTATGATCGTGTAAAGTGGGAGTATCTTAGAAGGATCATGCTAAAACTTGGTTTTCATGCTGATTTTGTGAACCGTATTATGAGGTGTGTAACAACAGTTTGTTTCACTATCAAAATCAATGGCGTATTGACTGATACCTTCAGACCATCTAGAGGAATCAGGCAAGGGGACCCCATTTCCCCATACCTATTCTTGCTATGCTCTGAGGGTTTATCTTGTATGCTGAAAGTTGTTGGTCTAGTGTACATATCAAGGGGTATAAGAGTTGGAGTTCACTCCCCCTGGATATCGCACCTGCTCTTTGCGGATGACTGCATAGTATTTTCTGAAGCATCGCAAGGAGGGGCTGACAGACTGGTAGAGATTCTGGATAGATATCATCGTGGATCCGGACAGTTGGTAAATCAGGACAAATCAGCCATATTCTTAAGCAAAAACTGTCCTACGGAGATGAAGCAAGTGGTCAGTCAGAGGCTTGATATCCAAAAGGAAGCCCTAGCTGAACGCTATCTGGGACTACCCACGAAGGCAGGAAGAAAGTTGAGCGACTGTTTTGAATACCTGTCATCCTAGGTGAAAGGTAGAATTGAAAGTTGGTGTGGACGTGAGGCAAGTTGTGCAGGTAGAGAGGTTTTGATTAAATCAATTGCCCAGGCGGTACCCACTTATTCTATGAGTTGCTTTCTTCTACCTCTCAATATATGCAACAAGATGAGAAGTGTTGTGGCCAATTATTGGTGTGGGTATGCATCAAGGAGTTTCGACCCAGTGCAGGAGTTTTGACCCGGTGAAACTCCTTTTGACCTAGTCAAGGAGTTTTAAGCTGTTTGACCCAAGAAAGTCCCTTTGACCCAGTCAAGGAGGTTTCACCTGATTTGACCCGGTCAAGGACCATTGACCCAGTCAATGATATTTGACCCTTTGGCCCGGTCAAGGAGTTTTGACTGGGTCAAACATACAGCCACAATATTCTTATCAGTAAATTCCACATGCTACTGATGGTCAATCAAGATATTTTGTACAAGCTTTGGGCCCTTTGTGTCTAAGTGTTACAGCAGTAGCATCAAAGTGTTACACCACTCCACCATCACAGCGCACGCGTTAGCATATTTTCACAAATATTTTCAAGGGTGTTGGCTCTCCACTAGATCCTAAATGCATATGCAATGAGTTAGAGCATCTAGTGGCACTTTGATAATGGCATTTTGATACGAGTTTCACCCCCTCTTAATAGTACGACTATCGATCCTAAATATGATCACACTCACTAAGTGTCTCTATCACCAAAACAAAAAAAAGCTCCTATCAAGTTTCACCTTTGCCTTGAGCTTTTTGTTTTTCTCTTTCTTCTACTCCAAGTCCAAGCATTTGATCATCACCATTGCATCACCATCATCATGATCTTCATCGTTGCTTCACCACTTGGAATAATGCTATCTATCCCATGATCACTAAGATGAACTAGGTTAGCACTTAGGGTTTCATCAATTCACCAAAACCAAACTAGAGCTTTCAAAAGATACCGATTGTGCATATCTGCCAATACACCTAGCGCCAAAACAAGTGTAAAATGCCAATTCGAAAGCAATAAAAGATTATGGCAAAAGCGATGAAAGCAATGGCATCGTTCCGCCTAAGCGATACGCCGAGGGGCTGGCAAATGGGTCATTCGAGCATTTGTGTCTTTGCACATCCCCTCACCCTAAAAGGTTGGGGGATGGTGTCTTTTTGCATAAAAGATATGCCGAGGGGCTAGCAAACAAGCCACTCGAGTGTTCGTGTCTTTGTGCATCCCCTCACCCTAAAAGGTTGGGGGGACAGCGTCTTTTCGCCTAAACAAAATGCCGAGGGGCTAGCAAACAAGCCACTCGAGCATTCGTGTCTTTACGCATCCCCTCGCCCTAAAAGGTTGGGGCGTCTTTTCACCTAGACGATATGCCGAGGACCTAGCAAATGAGCCACTCAAGTGTTCTTGTCTTCGCTCATCCCCTCGCCCTAAAAGGTTGGGGGAACGGCATCTTTCCACCTAAGCGATACGCCGAGGGGCTAGCAAAGAAGCCACTCGAGCATCAATCCATCCTCTCATCCCCTCACCTCAAAAGGATGGGGGATGGCATGATCAAACCAAAAGCAAAGGACGACGCCTAATTTTTAGAAACGAGCAATTAACGAAAGTACACGCGTAACAAAACAAAGGTACTATATGCACAAACTATTTCACAGCGACTTAGCGGGCAAGGTTACAAGCATGACACACCACCCACACATCAAATTATGCTCCACCCCTCGTGAGGCGAAGATAAAAGTTGCATCAAAGGTTTCCAAGTCCAATGTCATTTCTTCGGTAGACTCCTCCTTGGGATCCTTTAAAGCAGACGTCAAAGGCTCCTCGTGGCCTCGCCTGGTTCGCTCTCGATGAGCCTTTTGCTCCTCCAAAATGGCCAGATCCAACTCTGAATAGAAAAATCTATTAAGAAACTCTTCTTTAATAAACATGCGGTGAAAGCGAGACCTCAAAAACTCGGGCATGCTAGAACCAGGAAACTTCTCATGATGTCAAGACCAGAAAGTGCCTCTAATATAAAAAAACACTACAATTTATCATTAAAGGATAAACGTCCACAGGTTGCGCAGGCTCCACGTCAGGAACCTACGCGCCCAAATCACAGTAGTTTAATCTCAAGTCTTACATCAACAGCCAAACAAACATAGCTTTTCTAAACTACAAACATCAAGTCTTAATTGTCTACCCCATCTTGAGTAGCATCAGCACCGAGAGCGCTCGTGCCCTCTTCGACTGGGATCTCAGTAGCAGGGGTAGACAAAGCGTCCACGTCGCCCGAACCACTCCCGGCCATGGCCTCGTGGGCATTTCGTTCAGCAATGTACTTCTGCACCTTCTCATTGATGGCAGAGCCATCCTCGGTGGACTATAGAACATACTGTAAATGCGTAAGAATGCCTTTTCGCCATCCACAACAGGACCAACGAGGCCAAAAGAAAAAACTTTTGAAAAAGAATCATACCTTGCCGTGGGTCATGGCCACCCTTACAAGAGCAAGATCCCTGCCACTAGGACACCAAAACCTGTCAAAGAACCTCTTCGCCGCGTCATGAGCACGGCTAGGGGCATTCCAGTATGACTGTACATCCTTGATCTCGACCTTCTCGAGATGGTCACACCCGCACTCTTCTAGGGCTTGAGCAAAGGCACGAAGCGAGACAAGAAACATACTCCCACCCAACGGTCATGTAGTCACTCACGATGGCCAGCTCGTTCGTCGGTCACTCCATGAAATCGACGATAGGCGCATCGCTAGGCGCCTCCATCTCTTCGCCCACACTCTAGATCAGCTCCTTGTACACATCCGTCACTCTTTGGGTGCCGGCCACAACCTTGTTACGCTCTTTGCATTTCTACCAATGGTACCCCTCGAAGTCCTCATGCATTTTCACAATCTGCTCTTCGGCGGCCTTGCGCGTGGACTCATTCTCCTCGGTGAGTTTCTTAGCCGCCTCTAGCTCTTGCTCGAGGGCCTAGATCCGGTCATCCTTGGTTGACAGTTCCCTCTCAAGCCCCTAGCAAAAGACTAGCCTCTACTACTGGAGCCCCCTAAGCCAGGAGGATGGCCTACAGGTTAAAACACGAAGTCACGCGACAATATTTGAAAGCAAGAACAATAAGAGAAGCAAACAAGAGGAAATGTTATGGTACTTACGCTAGCAGCATGGAAGTTCACCGCCTCTATGAGAGACGAATTAGGCACCTTGAGCAGGTCCCTCTCCATCACTAGAGCGGTGAACGAGCCCGCGTAGGCATCGGTGAAACCAACCGTGGCCTTGCCAGGCAATAGGCCAACGGTACGGTGATCCACATTGGTGATCACCCGAGAATTCAAAACAGCCCCTAAAGCACCAGCAATTCGATAAGTCTCCTCCTTCACGAAAGTCATCTCGCTCGAGGAGCTCGTCCCTGAATAGACTCGCATCTCGCCATAATCCTCAGGCCGAGAACCCAACCGCAACTCCACATGTCCGAACAGCTGCCCGTGAACTGAGATGTCGATAACCAAATAGACTCCATGTAAAATCAGGACTTACCATGTGGCTACTGCGAACAAAAAGCATCAGGGGAGGCTATGGAGGTAGAAGCCACCAGTGTTGGAGCGACTGCAGCAATAAAAGGCGGCTTTGGCCTCTTCGAAGCGACGTCCGACAAGGGATTCGTGGCCTTGCGGGTTTTCTTCTTGGGGTTCTTGTCGAACACGTCCCTGGTAGACATGGTGTCGGCCGCGCCAAAGGCATCGTTCATGTTAGCAACCTTCGATTTGCTACCCATTCCGTTAAAATTGCTAGAAGCTGCATAAACGAAGATAACAAAATGTAAATATAAACAAGCGAAAGCAAGGTAAGGCCAAGGCAAAAACTTGAAATAGAAATCACAAAAACAGAAGCAGGTAATGTAAAGGGATGAACTATCATTTTGGTCTAAACTTGGCCGAAACGGCGAGTCTATCTGATCATCACTTTTTTGTTGTTCCCCACCTTGCCAGCAATTTCATGTCCGATGCGAATATCAACGGGCTCGGAGATGCCCCGGCCTCGTCCACCATGTTTTTGCTTACGCGATTCCAGGGTAGCGGTATTCACCCGGCGCCCCGCTATCACCTTCCTTGCATGCCCTCGTCGACCTCGAGCACCGTGGCCATGAGGAGCGACATCTTCGTCTAGAAGACTCATAGAGGGACCATCTCGGTCAGCATAGCAAAGGCCCATCGCCTCGAACATGCGGTTCAAACGCCTCTTCCTAGCCAAACATTGGCACTTGCCCTTGTGTTCCTTTTTCCATAAAAACCTATGATTTGTGGCCTTGTGCTCTATATAGATCACAAAAGCAAACTCCGTAGAAAAGGCATCTGATGGTGCAACTCCAAGATTCGGGTAGACATAACCACCCCTTCGCTCAAACTCAAAAAAACGAGTCTATTTGTTTAGCGGTGGGCTTTCGCAAGCTAGCCATTCCTCTACCAAGTCAAAGCGAAGGCATCGGCGGATGTAGTGTCGCCTGGTCCATCAGCCAGAATCTCAGCCTGACGAAACCCTTTCATAGGTGTCATTTCGGAAACCAAAATGTGCGCTTTCGGCAAATCATTTGGCAGTGCCTCTACCACATCTTCGTCGGAGCACACGCGATGATAAAACCATTAGTCGGTCCACCATGGCCACTTGTTGCGATATGCCGGCACGATGGTCACGGTGCCCCTTGTTTTCTTCGGCACAAAGTTGTAGGAACCCCAATGGCCACCATCTTAGTCTTCGTCCGTTTATCCTTGACAACCTTTTTATGTAGAAGTGTCTCATAATAATGAGCAAAAGTATTCACGCTTAATTCACTCCTAGACATCTTCATCACCATTGTGAATACGCCAAGCTAGGCGAAAGCGTTGGGAGTCATATGGTGAATCTGTAGGTTAAAGCGTTGTAGAACCACGCCCACAAAATCCCCGTAGGGGAACCATAGTCTCGCCTCAAAGAAGTCACGAAAGACGATGGCCTCGTAAGGCTCCGGGAGGGGCACCTCTTCACAACCCGGAGCGTGACACAACTTGCGCATCAAAGACCTTATAAGCTCATGCCCAACATAGACATCGAGTTCTTCCTCCGTCACACGCGAGCGACCTATTCGGTACGTGATGGGGGTAAGATCAGGTTGTCCCCTAACAGCAGCTGACACCAAGCCTGCCGTCTCGCCTTCTTCTCCCTCTTCCACAATCTCCACGTTGGCATATGTCTCATTGGTGGCCTCTTCACGCAAAGGACCATGGCCGCTCTCACCAGAAGGCTCCGGCATCGAATTAACGCCCTGCCTATTCGGTGACTGCCCAGCCATCTGTTCACGACCGCTTGGCAAATGGGTGCGCGACTTCGAGCTAGAGTCGTCAGATGAGCTCCAGCTAGACAAATTGTTGCCAGACGACGACTCACTTGACATCTATCCGGGCGCATTACATACGAAAGCCCAAAGCAAAAAATAATAGTAAAGAAGAGAAAAGAGCAAAACACTAAAACAGTACAAGTGCACAATAAGGAAGAAGTAAAAGCGAATACAACAAAACGAAAACCAACCTGTGAAGAGCTCTGCGAAGATTGGAATCCTGACGAGTGCGAACGAGCAACCGAGCAACTCGAGCGAAAAGCCAAAAAGCGAAAGCTTAGTGAATTAGGCAGGGGCCAGAGGAAAGACGGGCGCGCATGGCTCTCCTGGCTCAGGGGGAGGCTTATATAGGCACCCCCCGCGTGGCACAAGCCTCGAGGAACCGACGCAATGGTTCGCATAACCACCGCGACGGTTCGACTTCCAAGAAACAGTAGCCATGGCACGAGAACCGAGAAAATGGAAATGGTCGCCAAAAAACGCTCGATTACCTTATGCCACGTTGGTACGCCCACCGCTGTGGATCTCCACCCTTCACCGGGGATGGCGTCCGAGCCCCATGGCGCATCGCTCCTTCAATAATGTAAGGCATCCACATGGAGATCAAAAGCCTCTTCGCGCGATGCCGAGGAGCTAATGTTGGGGGCAGGGCTGGCCTTTGGGCACCCCAGTCCGGTCCCAGACGCCGCCCGAAATGGCAAAACATATAAGCAGGAGGGCAAGACTTTGTGTCGTGCGGCTGTCTTTTAGCCAAAGCGGGACGGCGGCGGATTCAACAGCACCCTTTTGCCAATGTCACCCATGACCCACGGTTGGCCTGGTCATTTCGCTTAGGCGAATGGGACGGCAACGCCGTCAGGCGGGGATCGGTCCTCTCGCCTTGGCGAAAGGAACGGCTCAGCCCGAAAAAGCTCGGCCGGTGGTGTTGCATCGACTAGGACTAGAGTGAATAGTCTTTGGTGATCCATTTAATTGTTTTTGCAGGTTTCGCTGGAGAAGTAGCCAGCCATCTTCATGGTGCCGGCAGCCTCCGTTCACCGGGGCCGCATGGTCGGCCGGGAGGCGACATGACACAGGACCGGTCGGGGCCCCTGGGGTCGGCGTTACCTGAGGCGGGCTGCAACTCTGAATGGCGGACAAGCCCATGTTGTCGGGAATATTTTCCAAATGTGTAGTAGTTGGAAGGGCATTCTTATCCGGAGAAAAGCCTACGGGCGTGTATAAATAACCTCCGTTGGGGAAGTTTAAAAAGGGGGAACAAGATCAATAAAATTGTCCGTTTTATTTCGCATACGTATTCCCTTCACTTCATTTCGCATCTGAGTTCGCTCGCGCGACAACCTGGTGTTCGAAGGCTTGGGCCTTGAACAACACTGAACTATACAGTTGAACAAGTCAGACGAATTTTGAGGGCATCGTCAACAGTTTTCATACATGGCTGTTATCAACAATTCACTACTACATATATAATTGGTAGCTTGCACGGACAATTTTTGTGGGCGAGATGTCCGCGCTGTCTCCCAAGTGGAGAGAAAGAGGGCATCCCCGACGTGGTTGGCAACGGCGGCAGCCATCAAGAACGTTTCGTGTCAGTTGTTGTTTTTCTGGAGGGCTTATTTTTAGAAGAACTTTTTCGTTTCCACTTTTGTCATCCTTTGGTACAACTTCGTTAGTCATTCAGAGGCCTTCTTGCTTCGGTTCTCTCAAAGGCCGGCCCATAGAGCTGTGGGCCAAATGACTGATGCTGCATTACACTGTCAAACTGTTGCATCAATTTGTAATGTTCCTTTTCAAACAATCAAGTTGGAGCCAGCATGGTTTGGGCGTAAGGATGGCAACGGGGATGTATCCGTCGGGTATCGCCGGAACATTCTCTTCCCCGCTACGGAGAATTTATCCTGTCCCCGTCCCCGTTAACTGTCTCGGGTATAGATTCTTGCCCATCCCCGTACCCATCGGGCATCGGTCGGGTAACAGATACCCGACGGGTACTGCATACCTGATAAACAAGGACACTTGGGGTCGCAGCTTTGCAATCGAAGACGTTTCTTCTTCACCCAGGTATAAGTGTCGGAGTCTCGGAGATGCCGAGGAGAAGGAGTGAGGTTGCGAGGAGGACAAGCAAAGGTGGCAGAGAGACCGAACTGAGGAAGCAAGGGGCACGAGCGCTCGTGAGGCAGGCGTGCTTGTGCTGCTGGCGGAGATGGTGAGGGAAAATTGAACTAGAGTTCCTAGAACACACAAACTATATATATGATTGTTCAGATTTGGGCCAAAATACCTATGTTGAGCTTCTTTGGGCCTAATACTCGCATGACAGCTCAAATAGTCGGGTTCACCAACGGGTAACGGGGACGGGTAAACAGGGAACGTTCCTGTACCCGCTATACCCGTCGGGGATGGATTCTTGCCCATTTAAATGCCCGCGGGTAAAGATATGATCAAATCCCCGTCCCCTAATGGATCAAATACCCGTCGGGTATCGGGGCCCCGTTGCCATCTTTATTTGGGCGTGTTTAGAAGGAGCCAAGTGTAGTACTCCCTCCAATCCAAAATTATAAGTTGTTCTGCCTCTTTTAGATACATGGTTTTTTACTATATATCTACATAACATATACTCCCTTCGTTCTAAATTATAACACGTTTTGAATTTTTCTATATACATTGATTTTACTACGTATTTGGATATAGTGTATACCTAAGTGCATAGAAAACACCTAATAAAAAAGTTAATGTATTACTATAAGTAAAGTTAAAAAAAAAGTATCATATCTTTACTCTCAACAGATAAAACCTATTACAGTTCTCCTATAGATCTAGATTAGATATAGGAAATAAATAAATAAATAATTCAATACATATGAAACACATATGGAAAATGATAACAGTGTAGAATTCAATCGGTGTTACAGATTAAATTTTGTCATGGTAATAAAAATAAGGAGACAATAGGCTTGAGATCAGCAGGTCGTTGACGTTGATGGATCGTGATGGCTCCACGGTTTGTTTGGAAAGGCTCGAGGCATCGGATATTGGCACGATAATGGAGCAGATCAGCGGCTGCTTGAGGCAGTTGTGGGTCCAGCACAGATGTGCAATATTATGATGAATTTGGCAATTTTTTTTGGGGGGGGGGGGGGGGGCAAGTAACTATGAATTCACAAGAGAAGGTGCAAGATGATCCAACAGGTCATTAGACTGTTGTTTCATTTTGGAATCAAGCTCACCAATAAGAAATCGAAGGCTACCTTGATTTAGCCTCAACGTTCAGCTGAGGCATAATTACTAGAGGGGACTAGTGGGACCGAAAATCACAAAAAAAAATATCAGCAAAATTTAGATCAAAAAATTTAAATCTTTTTGAAAATTTGACTAAAATTTGATAAAACTGAATGAAATGGAACCAGAATTACCGGTACGTATATTTACCGGAGGTCACCAGTAGGACATAAAATCGATGAAAATCGGCCAAAATTCCAAACTCTGTTTGCCCTAGTCGAAATTGCATGGCCACACAAAAAAAGAGTCGGCCACAAAAAAAAAGAGTATGTCTACCTGGCTTTTGGGTGTTTCACCCTGTTTCAGCACATGATCTTTTTTTGACCGTACGATGAAGATCCAACAGCCTCCACCTCTTCTTCTACCTTCGATCGCACCCAGCTCCGCCCCGCTGCGCAACAAGCGCTCCGCCGGCGGCGGCGCGCGGCCTGCCTCTCCCCCGGTTACTCCTCGGCACAAATCACAGATCACATATTACAAGAAACATTTTTTCTATGAAAGGACAAGGACAAAATTTGGAGAAGATGCTCGCCAGAACCCTAGCCACCGCCGTCGTCGTCTTTGTCTCCGGTCGGCACAGATCCACGAAGAGGAGGAGGAGGACGACGAGGCGGAGAAGACCTACCTCACGCGGATCCACCATGGCCGGCGCGGCGCGCGGGCGTGGGGAGGCGTAGGCCCGGGGGCGGGGAGGAGCGCGGGCGCGGGCGCGGGCGCGGGCGCCGAGAGAAGCTCGCCGATCGCCGTCGCCGGTGTGTGTGTGTGTGTGAGAGAGAGAGAGAGAGAGAGAGAGAGAGAGAGAGAGCACGCGGAGGGAGGACGGGTCGCGGAGAGGAGTCGGGTGTGGGGAGGAGTCAGGGCTGAGTGTTTTAAGTTGAAACCTGACGTGTGGGGCCTGCACATCATAGACACAGAAAAAATCATGTGTTTATGGGTGCTAAAACACATGGGTGTTATTTAGCATTCCTGGCAAATAAAGGAGCTGAGAAGGATGCCACGATACCTCCAAGCCAAGCACTTGATTAACGGTAGCTGTACAGAGGTTAAACCCATTGATATCGATGCAATGGAAGCATGGAGACAAATCCAATCAAATAAATAAAAACTATTTTTATTTTTAGTAAAAAAATAGTAAATATTATAACAAAAAATCAGCTAGTGTAGCGCGGTGTCCACAGTGAATACCCGACCGTTCCGTTGCTTTCATGCCGCCAAGTTTAACTTGTCCCCGGAGGAAGAAGTAATCGGAAGAACACACAGGTAGGTCGCTGGATGCAAACAGTGAGGACGACGGCCACTTCCACACACACGAAAGCGGTCCGGCGACCCCTTCGCCGGCAGAGTGGCCGTGCAGTCAACACTCCAACACCTGTATGCATTCGGTGCGGACGACGTGTGTCCCCCCAGTGCGCCGCCAGCCGCCGCGAAAATGGCACGAACGGAGCAGGAACTGTGAGAGACAACGTCAACCCCGTCGTCCCTGGCGTGTCTCTGCTTCTTCTCACCAAACTGCTTGGAAGGGAAGTTGCAACGACTTGGTAGCCTCTGCATCCGATCCGCCGCCTCCGCTTAAATTTGATGCACTGATCGAGTCCACGTGTAACTAAGTTCCTTTCCAACTCCCCACACGAGCTCGACATGGCAAGACTTGCCGGACTTTCGCTGTCGATCAACGTGACTGTCACTATAACCCAGCATATATTAATTAGTAGATTATTACGCTCGCAGCCGTGCATGGCGTGCAAGGTTTTCATTATCAGAAATAAAAATTTATCAGAGGTCATGAATAAATAGGATAAAAATTTGTCGAAGGTTATGAATAAATAGGATAAGCAGGATATATCGGACCAAATTAAAAAAACAAATTGTTTTGAAAAAAAAATTAGTAGAATTTGACTTGAAACTATTCCTAAGCTATTAAACATCACTTGTTTACAGATAAAAACAAGAATAAAGCATTATAAGTGTGGGACCATCGCGTGGCTAAATTTGGGTTGCCTGTGTGGGAGCAGAAAAGAAGGAAAAAATTTAGCCAATATCAAATTTTATCGAACCCTATGGATAGAATAGAAATTTCGAAAATTTCCGTGAATTTCGGCCGATAAAAAGCCCTTGATGGCGTGTCGTGTCGTATGTTGCGATCTTCTGATCGACCCGCTGCTTAGCTTCTTCGAATAAGCTGCGTTGATCCGGTGCCGGTGCCATGCGCTGAATGGGCATGCATGGCCTAGCAATGGCCGTCAGAACAGAGAACCGGACTGACATGCATACCGCATACGCCAGGACGTGTCATGCATGCTGCATGGTAACGAGGTGACCGGCGGCATGGCTGGTGAAAAGTGTGTGCCGCCGGCTGAAAGCGAGGTCCCTTGAGCAGTTGATGAACCAGTTTGCCGCCGCTGCTCAGCTGTTGACTGCATGCATACAAGCACAAAATTTCTTCGGCTGCTTGAGGGCAGTGAGCAGATACGTTGCCACGTGGCCCTTGACGAAGAAACCCGACCCCGGGCCCAACCGCGTGCTGCCAGTGCCAACCCAACTTGGCTTCGTCTACCGGGCATGCAGGTACACTGCTGCTTGTTACGCACCTGTGCCAGTGCCACCCTATGGCGTGTATATATGTAATGTAAGCGTCAGAAGCTGCCGGCCTGAAAAGAAGGCAAAATTGACGGATCGATTACATAGCCGTAGCCGCCGGCCCGCCGCTGTACGTCCGCCACAAGACCACAAGTCCGGCCCGGCGGCCGGCGTACGTGCTGCAGCGCGCCGGCTAGCTAGCTATCTAGCAAGACGCACATGACACTAGGGACATCGAAGCAGATGGTGGCGGCGCCGGTGGCGTGGTCGTTCGCGTCGGTGTTCATGCACGCGGACGCGGCGGACATGGCCCTGATGGTGCTGGGCCTGGTGGGCGCCGTGGGAGACGGCTTGTCCACGCCGATGATGCTGTTCCTCGCCAACCGCATCTTCAACGACATTACCTCCAAGATGAACGAGGTAGTACTCTCTCTGACGTGCAATAATCGTAGCAAATTAAGCCAATGTGATGTGAACACCTTCACTGATGGACGCACACGCCGGGTCTCCCTATCAGAACGCGCGGAACATACTCTACTTGGCGGCCGGCAACTGGATCATGGCGTTCCTAGGTGAGTACGTGCGTGCTGCACTGCACAGCACAGGCTTGCATGCACTTCAGTGCCACATGCAGCTGCCCTGTCCGTCCATGCTCATCATGTGTTCTTCTCGCCGCGTCTGACGTGCATGCAGAGGGGTGCTGCTGGACGCGGACGGCGGAGCGGCAGGCGTCGCGGATGCGGCTGCGCTACCTGCGGGCGGTGCTCCGGCAGGACGTGGAGTACTTCGACCTCAAGGCCGGCACCACGTCGGACGTGATCGCCAGCGTCTCCAGCGACAGCCTCGTGGTGCAGGACGTGCTGAGCGAGAAGCTGCCCAACTTCGTGATGAACTGCTCCACGTTCCTGGGCGGCTACGCCGTCGGGCTCGCGCTGCTCAGGCAGCTGGCGCTCGTGCTGCTGCCGACCGTGCTGCTGCTCGTCGTGCCCGGCTTCCTCTACGGCCGCGTCCTCATCGGCCTCGCGCGCCGGATCAGGGAGCAGTACACGCGCCCGGGCGCTGTCGCGGAGCAGGCCGTGTCGTCGGTGCGCACCGTGTACTCGTTCGTCGCGGAGAGGAGCACCTTGGCGCGGTTCTCCGCCGCGCTCGAGGAGTCCACGCGGCTCGGGATCAAGCAGGGTCTCGCCAAGGGTGTCGCCATTGGCAGCAGTGGCGTCAGCTTCGCCATCTATGCCTTCAGCGTCTGGTACGGCAGCCGGCTGGTCATGTACCACGGCTACAAGGGCGGCACCGTCTACGCCGTCTCCACTGCCATTATCATCGGAGGAACGTACGTAAATACTACTAGCTAGCTAGCTGCAAACCAAACCGGTTTTTTTTTTTTTTTTGGTTAACATTGTATTGCCATCACGAACCATGTGCATGCAGAGCGCTGGGGTCCGGGCTGTCGAACGTCAAGTACTTCTCGGAGGCGAGCGCCGCGGCCGACAGGATCCAGGAGCTAATCCGGCGAGTGCCCAAGATCGACTCGGAGAGTGACGCCGGTGAGGAGCTCGCCAACGTCGCCGGCGAGGTGGTGTTCAGGAACGTAGAATTCTGCTACCCGTCGCGGCCGGAGAGCCCCGTCTTAGTAAGCTTCAACCTGCACATTCCGGCGGGTCACACGGTGGCACTGGTCGGCAGCAGCGGGTCAGGGAAGTCGACGGTCATCGCGCTGCTGGAGCGCTTCTACGACCCGTCGACCGGAGAGGTGACCCTGGACGGCGTGGACATCCGGCGGCTGCGGCTTAAGTGGCTGCGCGCGCAGATGGGGCTCGTCAGCCAGGAGCCCGCGCTGTTCGCGACGTCCATCAGGGAGAACATCCTGCTCGGTAAGGAGGACGCGACGGAGGAGGAGGTCGTCGCCGCGGCGAAGGCGGCCAACGCGCACAGCTTCATCGCCCAGCTGCCGCAGGGCTATGACACGCAGGTACTGTGGCGGCTTCCTGTGCACTTGTTGTCGTGCAGATACTTCTTTGTCCTCCCAAGTCCAAATCTAACAGAGGCTTTTTTGAATTTAATCTGAAAACAGAAGAGTAAAAGACAAAGTTGAATGGTTCAAACTGAAATGCTGATGCAGATTCCGATTGACGATCAAAAAACAATCCAAGAATAGTATAGTAGTGGCATCAAACTCAGCCAACTATGTGTAAATACTGCACAAATACTTTTTTCTAAAAAATGTTCACAAAGGATCACTTTGAACAATCTAATATCAATCCAATTCCAAGATGTTTACTTATTCCTTTACTTATATCATGTAAATTCGATGTTCATCCCCAACAAACAGAGCCCTGTATCAAAAAAAAAAAAGAGCCCGGCCATTGACAGCTTCTGTACACGGTTTTTTAGGCAAATTTGTGTACATAGCCCAAAACAATAGAATAATTGAGATAGATGATCGAAGTTACCTTCAACATTGAAATGGCAGAAAAGCATGCCAGTTTTGCACAAGTGTCGCACCAACATTTCATATATATTATTCTAATAACAAGGGGAGGTCTTGACCAGTTTATAACAGTTGTTAATAACGTAATGCAGATATTAGCTGCTATAAGCAAGTTTTTGAAATAGAAAAAAGAGGGGATACATACAAACCAAAATTTGCAGATGAAAACCGTTCAAAAAAATTGCAAATGAAAAAAATGCCCAATTCTTTATCTTCTTGCTACAGCAAACTTGAGTTATGTTTTCTGTCTGCGTTTGGTGACGCTCTCAGCGGCTCCGGCTCGCTGCGCTTGCACTGTTCGGTCCTGTGCGTCACTGTGCGCTGCCTTTAAAAGGCTCCGGCTCCGCCTGCCACTAGACACGAACCCGAGGAGCTGGGTTTTGGGTGCTCAGGCTGTCTCCGTCACAGTGCAGCTGAGCCGGTACCGGTCGGAGCCCCTCCAAACACAGCCGAAGTTACAGAATGTTATCTTTGTCGAGAAACTGTTTCGTTTTCATCTATTGAAATTGCTCAAATCAATGACCTTGGAACTAAAAATTTTTCTACTTCTATGAATTGTTGGCCATCCTTAGTAATTTGACACTAACCATGTCTGGAACAAAAAAAAAAACAGGTGGGTGAGCGTGGTGTCCAGATGTCTGGAGGGCAGAAACAAAGGATTGCAATTGCCAGAGCAATCCTGAAGTCACCCAAGATCCTTCTCCTGGATGAAGCCACCAGTGCATTGGACACTAACTCAGAGCGTGTGGTACAGGAGGCACTTGACCTGGCCTCCATGGGCCGAACTACTATTGTCATTGCACATCGGCTCTCCACCATCCGAAATGCTCATTTAATTGCTGCTATGAAGTCTGGTGAGGTCGTGGAGTTGGGCTCCCATGATGAGCTCACTGCAAATGAGAATGGCCTCTACTCATCTCTTGTCCAACTTCAACAGAACAGATATTCAAGGGAGGCTACAGAGGTTGGTGGAACTGAAAGTACATCTAATATGGGACAATACAGCAGCCATAGTGTGAGTAGGAGACTCTCTGCAGCTTGCAGCTCAAGCTCAAGGAGGTCAGCGGACAATGCAAAAGATGATTACGACATAGGCAAGCCAAAGACACCTGTGCCATCATTCACAAGGCTACTTATGCTTAATGCACCAGAGTGGAAGCAGGCACTGATAGGAGGCTCTAGTGCAATCGTGTTCGGTGGCATACAACCTGCATACTCATACGCCATGGGGAGCATGATCTCTATCTACTTCTTGACAGATCATGAAGAGATCAAGGACAAAACAAGGACCCATGCACTTTTCTTTGCCGCCCTTGCAGTGCTCACATTCCTGATCAATATTGGGCAGCATTACAACTTTGATGCTATGGGGGAATACCTTACCAAGAGGATTAGGGAACATATGCTTGAGAAAATTCTCACTTTCGAGATTGGGTGGTTTGACCGTGATGACAACTCAAGTGGTGTCATATGCTCACAGCTTGCCAAGGACACCAACGTTGTAAGTATAAAAATTTTGATTGAAGCTTATGAGTATTTAGAAAACAAGAGTAACTTATAGGACATAATATTTGTGTTGTAGGTGAGGTCACTAGTGGGTGATAGAACGTCTCTGGTGATCCAAACAATTTCTGCTGTTCTCATTGCCTGCGTCATGGGTCTGATAATTGCCTGGCGTTTGGCCCTTGTGATGATAGCAGTCCAGCCTCTTATCATCATCTGCTTTTATGCTCGTCGTGTCTTACTAAAGAGCATGTCAAAGCAATCTATACAGGCACAATCTGAATGTAGTAAGCTAGCAGCTGAGGCTGTCTCTAATCTTCGCACCATCACTGCTTTCTCATCCCAAGAACGCATCTTGCGCCTCTTTGACCAAGCACAGGAGGGACCACGCAATGAAAGCATTCGGCAATCATGGTTTGCAGGTCTTGGCCTCAGCACGTCCATGTGTCTTTTGAGATGCACTGCAGCCCTCGACTTCTGGTATGGTGGCAAGCTCATTGCTGAACATCACATTACTGCTAAGGCCCTCTACCAAACCTTCACAATTCTAGTAGGCACAGGGCGTGTAATTGCAGATGCAGGTAGCGTGACAACAGACCTTGCTAAGGGTGCTGATGCAGTCGCTTCAGTGTTTTCTATTCTTGACCGGGAATCAGAAATTAACCCTGACAGCCCTGAGGGATACAAACCAGAGAAACTCATGGGTGAGGTCAACATTAAAGAAGTTGATTTTGCATACCCATCAAGGCCAGATGTGGTCATCTTCAAAGGATTCAACTTAAGCATACAGCCAGGCATGTCGACAGCCCTTGTTGGGCAAAGTGGTTCAGGCAAATCAACAATCATTGGACTTATAGAGCGGTTCTACGAGCCACTGAGGGGGGTGGTAGAGGTCGATGGTAGGGACATCAAAATATACAATCTCCGAACCCTGCGACGGCACATTGGACTAGTCAGCCAGGAGCCGACATTATTTGCAGGTACCATTAGAGAGAACATTATGTATGGAACAGAAAGAGCGAGTGAGGCGGAAATTGAGAATGCATCAATGTCCGCCAATGCACATGGCTTTATTAGCAACCTAAAGGATGGATATGACACATGGTGTGGTGAGCGGGGTGTTCAGCTTTCAGGAGGTCAGAAGCAGCGCATTGCAATCGCCCGTGCAATCTTGAAGAACCCTGCTATCTTGCTACTGGATGAAGCTACAAGTGCACTGGACAGCCAGTCGGAGAAGGTGGTGCAAGAGGCGCTGGACCGAGTGTCAATTGGCAGGACTAGTGTAGTTGTGGCACATAGGCTAAGCACTATCCAGAACTGCGACCAGATCACTGTGCTTGAGAAAGGAATTGTTGTGGAGACAGGTACACATGCATCCCTCATGGCCAAGGGTTCTGCTGGAACATACTTTGGACTGGTAAATTTGCAACAAGGAAGCGGCCATCACTGAAATTTTGCAATTTGCATGATAACTAGGCACTACTTTCCAAATTTGTAGCCCCATTCAAATAAGTCGCTGATTTGGAATAACAGGCAAGCAAGAATGCTCAACAGACAACTGGAGAGCTTTTTTTCCCCTTTACCATCGTGATATCAGTAGTTCAGCACCTAGCAGTGTGTAAAACTTATAGTTCCTCAGTAGTGCTACTTGATATGTATTGCAGTGATGCAAAGATCAGATAATATGAGAGGAGATGTACAATAGGTTTTATTCTTATCATTCTGTGACTTTTGAAATTATAAAGCCTATTTGCCAAGCAAATAAGTAAATTTTTAAACCACAAACTGAGTATCGCAGGTAGCAGAGTGGATACCAACAAGAAAGATAACCACACAGAAAAACTGAGTATCGCAGGTAGCAGGTAGCAGAGTATCGCAGTTATGAGTAAGATGTCTATGGCTCCATGCGTCTATCTACTTGAGGGAGTTTTTTACCAGTGGCATTTCTCAGGAGTTGGGATCGAAATATAAGTACATTCACTAAGGGGGCTGAAGGCTATATCATTAGGCAGGCACCATAGGTGAGCGAGTGAGGTAAGCTCCCACCCCCTTCCGCCGCCGCCGGCCACCCTGGCCCCGGCGTCCACCAGCCCTCACCGCTGACCACTCCGATCGCGCCGACCACTCACGTATGGAGCGCGGCTTCCCCTCCCGCCGCTTCGGGACGGACGAGGTTGAGGAGGAGGAGGAGGCTACCCGGAGCTCGGCGAGATCCACCTTCCAGCACCTTCCTCCGCTTGCTGCCGCTGCCCACGCCACCCACGTCCTTCGGTCCAGCTCCCTTGACCTGAACGCGGAGCCTTTCTCCGCGTCTCCTGGGGGGGTCGGCGGGAGGGGGGGGGTGGGGGGGAGGCTGTGCTTCTCTCACTCCGAGGCATCCCTCGACGACTCCAACGCGTCGCCGCCCGTGGGTCGTGGGAAGGCTATCCGCCTTCCGAGGAAGCAGCGCAGGCGCCACCGTCTTCGCAACCACGCGAGTTTCATGGCCGACGCGGGTCGCGCCAACTCTAGGCCGCCATCTCCGCGTCCGCACAAGTTGGTATCCATCGTCGTCCATCCTGCCCGCACAACCGCTGAGCCGGACTTGGACGGCTTCAAGCAAGTCCACAGCCGCCGGAGTTGGCGGCGTGCTGTCGTGGCAAGTCGCGTCCGGTCCCCCTAGATCTGGTTATCGGTTGGCTGGTTCGTATCGTTGCTGGTTCGTGAAGAAGTGCTGCTGGCTAGTTTGTGTGAGAGAAAAATAATGTTCTGGCTGAAAATTTACGATCGTTTACGATAAGCCACAGCCAAACGAACAGTCTGTAAGTGCTTCAGCTGCCTGGCTTCTGATCACGTGCGCGCGGACTGCATGATGCCGTTGAAAGGTCATAATAGCTAAAGAGAGAGGGGGTGAATAGCCTATTAAAATTTCTACAATAACACTTAGCAAATATGTTAGACAATTAAACGGCGAAATAAGTGTTACGCTAGCCTACTAAAAGAGCAAGCCACCTATCACAATTTTAGTATCTATGATCTCTAAGCACACAATGGCTATGTCACTACACTAAGTTAGTGTGCTCTCAAAGACTAACTAAAGAGCCATACTAACCACTAGAACCGATACAAGCTTGCTCTCAAAACTAGTTATACTAAAGAGCGAAGCAACACTAGAAATGTAAATGCAAGGTAGGGGATGTGATGATTATACCGTCGTATAGAGGAATTGAGCCAATCACAATGATGAAGCCAATCAATCACAATGAATACCAAGAAATCATCGGACAAGATGACACAAGATTTTTTTACCGAGGTTCACTTGCTTGCCAGCAAGCTAGTCCTCGTTGTGGCGATTCACTCACTTAGAGGTTCACACACTAATTGGCATTACATGCCAAACCCTCAATAGAGTGCCGCACAACCAACACGAGATGAGGATCACACAAGCCACGAGCAATCCACTAAAGTACCTTTTGACTCTCCGCCGGGGAAAGGTCAAGAACCCCTCACAATCACCACAATCGGAACCATTGGCAATCACTTTCATCCGCTTGATGATCCTCCCTATACCAAGTCGTCTAGGTGGCGGCAACCACCAAGAGTAACAAACGAATCCCACAGCGAAACACGAACACCAAGTGCCTCTAGATGCAATTACTCAAGCAATGCACTTGGATTCACTCCCAATCTCACAAAGATGATGAATCTATGATGGAGATGAGTGGGAAGGCTTTGGCTAAGCTCGCAAAGTTGCTATGTCAATACAAATGGCCACGAGAATGAGCTTGAGCCGGCCAAACACCTTTTATAGAGGCTCCATCGAAATAGAGCTGTTGGGCTCATAGAGCAGCCCAATTCGGGCTGTCGGATGCGCCGATCAGGTATTATCGGACATATGCCCCAGCGTCCGATCAACCATCGTCGTCCACGTATCACCTCCGTTCAACCTCGCGCATACGATTCCAACTGTCAAAATCAAACCCTCGCGCGTTAAATTAAGACCGGATGCGCCGATCAGTAGCAGACCTCGCGCGCGCATGCCACGACCAAGACACGACTGGACGCGCTGCTCCATATGGTAACCCAGCGTCAGGTAATTTCCAGAGATGATCCAGAGCCGCCCAAACGTGATCAGATGCGTCAAATGCACCTCGACCGGACCCAGCCCAGCGTCCGGTCAGTTATTCTCCTCTACGTGCCAAACTGAGCGATTGACATCAGCGTACGTCATCAGTGACTGGACGTAGGCCCTGTGCGTCCGGTCACTTTTACTGTGCTACGTCCAGTCAACTAGTAGACCGAGCCCGAGCGCGCCAACAATTTTATAAATGACCGGACTCACCACCTCAACGTCTGGTCATCCCAAAGGCTGCGTTCGGTCACTGTTTTTCAGTGACAACCATCTCCTCCACTTCACCAACTTCTCCACCTTTGCTCAAATGTGTCAACCACCAAGTGTATCACCTTATGCACGTGTATTAGCATATTTTCACAAAAAATTTCAAGAGTGTTATCTCTCCACTAGATCCTAAATGCATATACAATGAGTTAGAGCATATAGTGGCACTTTGATAACCGTATTTCGATACGAGTTTCACCCCTCTTAATAGTATGGCTATCGATCCTAAATGTGATCACACTCGCTAAGTGTCTCGATCACTAAACCAAAAAGCTTCTATCAAGTTTCACCTTTGCCTTGAACTTTTTATTTTTCTCTTTCTTCTTTTTCAAGCCGAGCACTTGATCACCATGGTCACCACACCATCATCATGATCTTCACCATTGCTCTACCACTTGGAATAGTGCTACCTATCTCATGATCACTTTGATAAACTAGGTTAGCACTTAGGATTTCATCAATTCACCAAAACCAAACTAGAGCTTTCAATCTCCCCCTTTTTGATAATTGATGACAACCCTTTCACAAACATATGAATTAAAATTCATTTGAATCCATGTTGCTTGCCCAAGCATATTTACCATGTGTAAAAGGATATGGACAAGTTTCATGAACCCCATTGGTAGCATTTGCTCCCCCAACATATATGCTAAGAGTTTGGATTGAAGCTTGCACATATACATGGATTAGAAATGTGGGAAGGCAATATCGACCAAATGATGCTAAGGTATAAGAGATGGACCTTTGAAGCGTGATACCAATTGGAGTGCACCAAATATACCATCCTTAGCACTATTAGTAACTAGACATACACAAAAACTAGAATATCCCGTGAGATCAACATTAGAAGCAAGGGTCTAGTTTTTCACAATGTAAACATAAGTCTAGTTACTCAACCTATTCATGCTAGTTTTTCATTTCATCAATCAAACATACAACTAGCATACACTACACAAGCATGGAATTTTAATTTAAAACTTATACCATGCAAGCAAACATATGAAATGCACATTCAAATGCATCAATCAAGTTTATGAGCTTGCTCCCCCTACTTGTGTGCTCCAAATTTTAATTGATCCCCTTACTTTTATATTTCATCCCTTATGTCAAAGTTCTCCCCCTTTGTCATCTTTTCACTATCTTTGTGCATTACTTCTCCTCCTTTATCATCAATGACCACAAAGGTTTAACTTTAGATAGATTAAGATTATCAATGTCAATCAATAGAGTGAGGATCATTTTCCCAAATTTGGTTCAATCTAGAATACTTGCCAAAGACATTTAACTCGGTTTGATTCAAGGACAAGCTTCTTTACACCTCCAAATAAGGGTTATATTGTACCATGTTGAGTTAAATACTTATAGCTCATTTTCTAGATCAAACACTAGGTTTACAAGCACATAAACATGTCATGTGCCACCACTAGATCAAGTCAAGCATAGAAGCAATAGCGGTACCATACAAGTATTAAATTTATTTGATTTTCATGAATGAGCCTATTAATGTGAAAAATAACTAGATGCACTAAACATGTCCTTAGCAAAGGATGTATGCATGTCAATCAACTTTTACCTTGGATTGCTCAAAGGAGAGGCATGTCATATAAATGGGGGTGCATCAACACATATTTGAGAAATCTAATATGTTCAACTCATTTCTTAGCTTGCAAAACCTTTTCTTATCTAATGGCTTGGTGAATATATCGGCAAGTTGATCTTCGGTTCCTACACTCTCAATGCAAATGTCCTCTTTTTGTTGATGATCTGTAATGAAATGGTGGCGGACATCAATGTGCTTTGTTCTTGCATGTTGAACCGGATTGTTGGTTAGCTTGTTTACACTCTCATTGTCACAAAGCAATGGCGCTTTCTTGAACTTGATCCCAAAGTCATTCAAGGTGGCATTCATCCAAAGTATTTGTGCACAACAACTATCGGTGGATATATATTCGGCTTCAGCGGTTGATAATGCAACACTATTTTGCTTCTTTGATAACCATGAAACAAGTGATCTTCCCAATAATTGATATGTGCCTGAGGTGCTCTTCCTTTCAACCTTGCATCCCACATAATCCGAGTCTGAGTAACCAACTAGCTCAAACTTTGCTCCTTTGGGATAATACAAACTAACATTTTGTGTATGCTTACCTCAATATTCTCTTTGTAGCCTTCCAATGACTTTTTCTTGGTGAGGCTTTAAATCTTGAACACATGCACACACTAAATATGACATTTGGCCTTAATGCGGTCACATAGAGTAGGTTTCCAATCATAGAGCGATATAACTTTTGATCGACCATGTTACCACTTGCATCACTATCCAAATTGTCATTTGTTCCTATTGGTGTACTAATGGATTTGCTCTCATTCATGCCAAACTTTTTGAGCATATCTTTGATGTACTTGTCTTGACTCATACATGTACCATTCTTCAATTGCTTGATTTGAATACCAAGGAAGTAACTCAACTCTCCAATCATGGATATCTAAAACTCATTAGCCATCATCTTCCCAAACTCTTCACAAAAAGTCTTGATTGATTGATCCAAATATGATGTCATCAACATAGATTTGCAACACAAACAAGTCCTTACAAATCTTCTTGGTGAAAAGAGTGGTGTCAACCTTTCCCATAATAAACCCCTTAGAGAGTAGGAAGTCCCTCAACCTCTCATACCATGCTCTAGTTGCAAATACATCACTCTTGTCCACTAGAAAGAATGCCCAAGTGTATCTAGTGTAGTCATCCACTATCACAAAGCCATATTTGTTTCCACCAATGCTAGTGTATTGTGTTGGCCCAAACAAATCCATGTGCAATAACTCAAATGCCTTGCTAGTGCTCATTATGCTCTTCTTATGATGGGTGTTTGTGGGGGGGGGCATGTCATATTAGTGGGGGTGCATCAACACATATTTAAGAAATCCAATATGTTCAACTCATTCCTTAGCTTGCAAAACCTCTTCTCATCAAGTGGCTTGGTGAATATGTCGGCAAGTTGATCTTCGGTGCCCACACTCTCAATGCAAATATCCCCTTTTTATTGATGATCTCTTATGAAATGGTGGCGGACATCAATGTGCTTTGTTCTTGCATGTTGAACCAGATTGTTGGTTAGCTTGATTGCACTCTCATTGTCACATAACAATGACACTTTATTAAACTTGATTCCAAAGTCATTCAAGGTAGCCTTCATCTAAAGTATTTGTGCACAATAACTATCGACGGATATGTATTCAGTTTCGGCGGTTGATAATGCAACATTATTTTGCTTCTTTGATGACCATGAAACAAGTGATCTTCCCAATAATTGATAAGTGTCCGAAGTGCTCTTCCTTTCAACCTTGCATCCCACATAATCAGAGTCTAAATATCCAACTAACTCAAACTTTGCTCCTTTAGGATATCATAAACCAACATTTTGTGTATACTTCCAGTATCTCAATATTCTCTTTGTAGCCTTTAAATAACTTTCTCTACATGAGGCTTAAAATTTTGCACACATGCACACACTAAACATGACATCCGGCCTTGATGCGGTCACATAGAGTAGGCTTCCAATCATAGAGCGATATAACTTTTGATCCACCATATTGCCACTTGCATCGCTATCCAAATTTCCATTTGTTCCATTGGTGTGCTAATGGCTTTGCTATCACTCATGTCAAACTTCTTGAGCATGTCTTTGATGTACTTGCCTTGACTCACAAATGTACTATTCTTTAATTGCTTGATTTGAAGACAAGGAAGTAACTCAACTCTCCAATCGTAGACATCTTAAATTCATTAGCCATCATATTTCCAAACTCTTCACAAAAATCTTGATTGGTTGATCCAAAGATAATGTCATCAACATAGATTGGTGAAAGGAGTGGTGTCAACCTTACCCATCAACCTTTCAGAGTAGGAAGTCCCTCAACCTTTTATACCATGCTCTAGGTGCTTGCTTCAAGCCATACAATGCCTTCTTCAACTTGTATACATGGTCGGGTTTCTTGTTATCTTCAAAACCGGGAGGTTGTTCAATATATACTTCTTTATTGATGTAGCCATTTAGAAATGCACTCTTGACATCCATTTGATAGAGCTTGATGTTATGGGCACAAGTATAGGCTAGCAAGATTCTAATTGCTTCCAATCTAGCAACCGGGACATATGTTTCTCTAAAGTCAAGACCTTTAACTTGAGTGTATCCTTGTGTTATCAATCTTGCTTTGTTTCTTACTACTATTCCATCTTGATCTTGCTTGTTTCTATAGACCCATTTGGTTTCAATCACATTGTGTCCCTTTGATCTCTCAACTAACTCACATACTTGATTTCTAGTGAAGTTGTTCATTTCTTCATGCATAGCACTCATGCAATCAACATCCTTCAATGCTTCATCTATCTTCTTTGGCTCAATGGATGACACAAATGAGAAATACTCATAAAATGAAGCCAATCTTGATTTAGTTTGTACACCTCTAGAAATATCTTCAATTATAGTGTCTAATGGATGACCTCTTGCAATATTGGTTGGTTGGAATATTAGAACTTGGTTGCTTGCACTTGCTTGCTCATTAGATTGAGATGATGTACTAGCCACTTGATCTTGCATATTGTCATGAGTCACTTGAACTTGCTTGATTAGTGTCAACTTGCACATTTGAGTTAGAGAGCACTTGCACTTGATCATCTTCTTCATCAATCACTTGCCTAGGCCTCAATTCACTAACATCCATGTTCTTCATGGCATTTGAAAGTAGAATGCCTCTAACATCTTCTAAGTTCTCATTCTCATCTTGTGAACCCTTGGTTTCATCAAATTCAACATCATGTACTTCCTCAAGAGTACCACTCGCCAAATTCCAACATCTATATGCTTTGCTTGTAGTGGAGTAACCAAGAAGGAATCCTTCATCACACTTCTTTTTAAACTTGTCCAATCTAGTGCCTTTCTTCAAGATATAGCATTTGCAACCAAAGACCCAAAAATATGCAATGTTGGGCTTCCTACCATTCAAGAGTTCATATGGTGTCTTCTCTTTCAATGGGTGACAATACAAGCGATTGCTACAATAGCAAGCCGTGTTGATAGCTTCGGCCCAAAAGAATTGACTCACATTGTACTCACTCAACATTGATATTGCCATGTCAATCAAGGTTCTATTCTTCCTCTCAATAAGGCCATTTGATTGTGGAGTGTGCTTGGCCGAGAATTGATGTCTAATTTCAAACTCATCATATAACTCATCAATTCTAGTGTTCTTGAACTCACTATTATTGTCGCTTCTGACTCTCTTGATGGTTGTTTCAAATTCATTGTGCATGCCCTTGACAAATGATTTGAAAGTTGCAAATACATCACTCTTGTCCACTAGAAAGAATACCCAAGTGTATCTTGTATAGTTATCTACTATCATAAAGCCATATTTATTTCCACCGATGCTAGTGTATTGTGTTGACCCAAATAAATCCATGTGCAATAACTCAAATGCCTTGCTAGTGCTCATTATGCTTTTCTTAGGATGAGTGTTTCCAACTTGTTTGCCAGCTTGACAAGAGCTACAAAGCTTATCCTTCTCAAACACAACATATTTTAAGCCTCTAACCAAGTCATGCTTAACCAATCTATTCAATTGTTTCATTCCAACATAACCAAGCCTTCTATGCCATAACCAACCCATACTAGACTTAGTGAATAAGCATGTTAACAATTGAGCTTCACTAGCATTGAAATCAACCAAATATAGATTCTCATATCTAAAGCATTTGAAAATTAAATTAGAGCCATCTACACTTATGATCTCTACATCATCTACCCCAGATATGCATTTTGAATCTAAGACCACACAATTGAGCCACGGATAGCAAATTGAAGTTCAAGCTCTCAACTAGCAAGTAGCAATACGTTGGAAATGCTCATGTCATTTGATATTATAATCTTACCAAGCCCTTTGACCTTGCCTTTGCCATTGTCACCAAATGTGATACTATCATAACCATCATTGCCATTGGTATTGAATATTGATTGAGTTGAACATTCTTGCATCACCAGTCATGTGTTGAGTGCACCCACTATCAAGAACCCAATGCCTTTCTCTGGTTTTGTAATTGACCTACAAAAGAAGATCAATTCTTTTTAGGTACCCAAACTTTCTTGGGTCCTTGAAGGTTAGTCACTAAGCTCTTTGGTACCCAAATGGCTTTCTTCTTTGAGCCCATCCATGGTGCACCAATGAACTTAGCCTTCACACCATTTGTACCCTTAGTAAGCACATAGAAAGAATCAAGCTTAATTGAGGATACATTGGCTTGAGGCTTCTTTTTCATACACTTTTTCTCTACATGAACAACTTGCTTGCAACTAGTGCAAAACCGACCATTGTTCTTCACAAAACTAGTCTTGTGAGGAGCAAAGGCCGCCTTGCCTTTCTTGGGGGTATAGCCCAATCCCTCTTTGTAGAGAAAAGCTCTTTGGCTACCCAAGCACATAAGCAAGCGATCCTCACCACCATAGGCCTTAGCCAATGTGTGATTGAGCTCTTTTACCTCCTTCTTGAGTGTCTTATTCTCAACCATTAGTGAGGCATCACAAGTGAAACCATCACTATTAGATGAGGTAGAAGTGGATGTGCTATAAGAAGGTTAGTGGGAGCAATAATGATAGACTTATAGAATGATTCATCAATTATATCATAAGTTAAGCCTTTGTCACATGTTACAACATGCTTGTTCTTATTTTGCTCATCAAGTAGAGAGGAATGAGCTTTTTTAAGCTTCTTGTGAGCCTTGCCAAGCTTCTCATGGGCTTCCTCTAGCCTCTCATGAGATGCATTGAGCTCATCAACGGCTTGCTTAAGGGCTTTTAGTTCCTTTCGCAAGTCTTTGCATTCCCTTCTCTTAATGTCAAAATGTTCTTTAGCATCTTCTAACATGTTAATTAGTCATCTTTAGTTGGTTTATTATCATTGTCACATTCACTTTCATTATCATGTTCCTCATCACTTCCATCATCACAAGTTTGTACCTCAGTGGTCTTAGTCATGAAGCATGATAGAGTGTCGAAGAGAGAAGACTTCTCATTGATACCAATGCTTGCAAGAGCCTTCTTCTTGGTGGTCTTGTCATCATCACTTGATGAAGCATCACTATCCCAAGTGACCACATATGAACCATCCTTCTTCTTCTTGAAGGTCATCTTGTCCTTCTTTTCTTTCTTTTCCTTCTTGTCCTTCTTGCTCTTCTTGTTGTCATCATCATTATCGCTATTGTATGGGCATTGAGCAACAAGATGATCCTTGCTTCCATAATTGAAGCACCTTCTTGACTCTTCCTTGCTCTTGGATGAAGACTTCTTCCTTCTAGCATGGTAGCCCTTCTTCACCATGAACTTACCAAATCTCTTGACAAAGAGAGCCATCTTCTCATCATCCATCTCATCAAAGCTCAAGTCTTCGTCTTCACTTGATGATTCTTGGTTTGCCTTGTCCTTGGATGATGTGGCCTTGAATGCTACACTCTTCTTCTTCTCATCCTTCTTCTCATCTTTCTTCTCCTTTTATTCCTTATCATCATCATCTCTATATGTGTCTTTGGTCATCACATCTCCCAACACTTGGTTTGGTGTCATGGTGTCCAAACCACTCCTCATTATAATAGTGACCAATGTGCTAAATCTCAAAGGTAAGCATCTCAAGAACTTGTGGGAGAAGTCCTTGACCTTCACTTCTTCTTCAAGTGCTTTAAGATTATTGACAAGCACTTGAAGCCTATGGAACATCTCTGACACACTCTCATCATCCTTCATCTTGAAACTAGCAAACTTCTCCTTGAGGATGTATGCCTTGGCACCCTTCATGGCTTAAGTGCCCTCAAATAATTTCTCCAACTTCTTCCATGCCTCATGAGCCATCTCAATGTTCTTAATTTGCTCAAATGTTCTCTCATCCAAAGCATCATAAATGGCACTAAGAGCAATGTCATTGTTTTGGAGTAGCACTTCTTCGGCGGCGGTGGGAGCCTCTTCATTAGCAATCTCAATATTAGTGTCCATCACCTTCCACACTTTTCTATTGATTGACTTGATATATGTTGTCATCTTAGCCTTCCAATAAAGATAGTTGGAGCTATCAAATTAGGGTGGCTTCTTAGTATTGTTGATTTGAGCCATTTTGACACCGAAGGTTGCTAATCCTCAAATCACGGTGACCATAGCTCCAATACCACTTGAAAGGTCCTAATGGCTAGAGGGGGCTGAATAGCCTATTAAAAATTTCTACAACAACACTTAGCAAATATGTTAGGCAATTAAATGGCGAAGCAAGTGTTGCGCCAGCCTACTAAAAGAGCAAGCCACCTACCACAATTCTAATGTCTATGATCTCTAAGCACACAATGGCTATGTCACTACACTAAGTTAGTGTGCTCTCAAAGACTAACTAAAGAGCCACACTAACCACTAGACCTGGCACAAGCTTGCTCTTAAAACTAATTACACTAAAGAGCGAAGCAACACTAGAAATGTAAATGCAAGGTAGGGGATGCGATGACTATACCGCCATGTAGAGGAATTAAGACAATCACCATGATGGAGCCAATCAATCACAATGAATACCAAGAAATCCATGGACAAGATGACACAAGATTTTTTACCGAGGTTCACTTGCTTGTTGGCAAGCTAGTCCTCGTTGTGGTGATTCACTCATTTGGAGGTTCACGCGCTAATTGGCATCACACGCCAAACCCTCAATAGGGTGCCGCACAACTAACACAAGATGAGGATCACACAAGCCCCGAGCAATCCACTAGAGTACTTTTTGGCTTCACCAGGGAAAGGTCAAGAACCCCTCACAATCACCACAATCAGAGCCAGAGATAAGCACCTTCCTCCGCTCGACGATCCTCACTACACCAAGCCGTCTAGGTGGTGACAACCACCAAGAGTAACAAGTGAATCCCGTAGCAAAACATGAACACCAAGTGCCTCTAGATGCAATCACTCAAGCAATGCACTTGGATTCACTCCCAATCTCACAAAGATGATGAATCTATGATGGAGATGAGTGTAAGGGCTTTGGCTAAGCTCAAAAGGTTACTATGTCAATGCAAATGGTCAAGAAAATGAGCTTGAGCCAGACAAACACCTTTTATAGAGGTTCCATCGAAATAGAGTCGTTGGGCTCATAGAGTAGCCCAACTCGGGCTGACCAGACGCGCTGATTAGGTATGATTGGATGCATTCCCTAGCGTCCATTCAACCATCACCATCCACGTGTCACCTACGTTCAACCTTGCGCGTATGATTCCAACGGTCCAATTCAAACCCTCGCGTGTTAAGACCGGACGCGCCCACCACACGACCAGACACGCCGATCAGTAGCAGACCTCGCGCGTGCGTGCCTTGGCCAAGACATGACCGGACGCGCTGCTCCCTATGGCAACCTAGCATTAGGTCATTTCTAGAGATGATCTAGAGCCACCCAAATGTGATCAGGCGCATTAGATGCACCTCGACCAGACCCAGCACAGCGTCCGGTCAGTTCTTGTCCTCTACGCGCCAAACTAAGCAACTAACATCAATGTATGTCACTTGTGACCGGATGCAGGCCCTGCACATCCGATCACTTTTACCATGCTGTGTCCGGTCAACCAGCAGACCGAGCCTGAGCACGCCAATAATTTTATAAATGACCACACTCACCACCTCAGCATCCGGTCATCCCGAAGGCTACGTTCGATCACTGTTTTTCAGTGACAACCATCTCCTCCACTTCACCAACTTCTCCACCCTTGCTCAAATATGCTAACCACCAAGTGTATCACCTTGTGCACGTGTGTTAGCATATTTTCACAAACATTTTCAAGAGTGTTAGCTCTCCACTAGATCCTAAATGCATATACATTGAGTTAGAGCATCTAGTGGCACTTTGATAACCGTATTTTGATATGAGTTTCACGCCTCTTAATAGTATGGGTATCGATCCTAAATGTGATCACACTCGCTAAGTGTCTCAATCACCAAACCAAAAAGCTCCTATCAAGTTTTACCTTTGCCTTGAGCTTTTTGTTTTTCTCTTTCTTCTTTTCCAAGCCGAGCACTTGATCACCATGGTCACCATACCATCATCATGATCTTCACCATTTCTCCACCACTTGGAATAGTGCAACCTATCTCATGATCACTTTGATAAACTAGGTTAGCACTTAGGGTTTTATCAATTCACCAAAACCAAACTAGAGCTTTCAGCCATCCAAATGCTTCAACTGCAAGGAGGCCAGCCATCAAGCCTGTGACTGTCCACTGCCACCGGTCGCCGAATGTGGCGAGGGCAAGCATGGTCACTCCCCTGTTCACGTCATAGGGTTTGCTCGGGGCCCTTACCATCGCCGGGCCTCACCCTCCTATCGTCGAGCCTCGTCTGCGAACACTGTGTCTACCCGTTCGGTCTCCATCGGTCATGACCCCTCTATTTTGCCAGTCTATGAGCCACCGATGCCGAACCACCCTGGTGATGGGTTTGTGGATGCGTCGATAGTGGATGCTCGGGTGGAGCAGGGTGCCCACGGTGTGCCTATGGATGCGTCGGGGTTGGGTGCCCATGCTACTCCCGACGGTGCTGGCATTACGGTCGACAATGACACCATGGGGGCTACTGCCGATGGTGCCCTGATGCGGTGGATGCGGGGGCATCAGAGCACCCACATCTTGTCCCACACTCCCTACCCTAGCAATTTTAGGCGCCACCGGCTTCGCCAAGGACGCATGCCAGGATGTCGCTTCTGGAGATGGTCATTGTCCCACATACACCGGCCATCTTAACGATGGAGGATGCTTTGTCTCTTGCCCTAGTTGCATTGGTGCTGGGCACTCGGTCGCTGGTGTCGCCGGCGATGGTGTGGGACCTGTCCGAGGAGTACTTCAGCATTGTGGACAACCTAGTCACTATGCATCGCACCAAGCCCAATGACTTCATCGTCCGCTTTAGCTGACCAGAAGATCTAGAGATGGTGCTAAGCACCCCGTGGCCGGCGGCCGCCATGTTTGTGCTTCGCTGGTGCCTATGGAGTCATCTTTTCATGGCGTTGGCAGGGGCGTTCTGCTACCGGGTGCTCATTGGAATGAAGGGGATACCAACACATGCAAGATCCTCTGACACCACTCAAACTATTCTTGGTTTTGTCCAGCACATGGGTGGAGATCGCAAACCCCGACGCGCTCGTGGATCCAGATGACGAGCGCAAGTTGTTTGTCGTAGCCTGGTGCACACAACCAGACATGGCCATCCCTGAGCCTGAGGAGGAGCACGATGGGGGCTCGCCTTGGTATCTCTGGTCATGGGAAATCATCCATGATGAGGTGCTGGCATTGAGGTACCTACTGCGGCTTAGGATTGTGGAGTTCCAAGACTGGCACATGTTGCCGCCATTGTCGGACGATGAGATGTACAACGCCGGAGATGATGATGAAGACATCGACGATAACAACTATAATGGGTTCCACCTAGGATTCAATGGCAGCGACGGCTGATCAAGGCCACGGATGACCCGCTTTGGCCACGACGATGACCCAGCGCTTGGGCCAGGGTTAGGGCCCGCCTTCTAGGCATACGGTTCGAGGAGGGTCATCTTGGTGGGTGAGGTGACCTGCCCTGTCGAGATGTCGCACATGGCCATGCCCTATCACCAATCTGGCAGCAAGATTCCTAGTGAGTCTGGGACGCGTGTCGTCCAACCCGTGGAGGCGCAAGTCAAGGCACCGCTAGTGGCCATGCCCTATCGCTAGGCGGGTAGCATGATTCATGTCGAGTGTGGGACACATGTTGCACAACCCTTTGAAAAGCAAGTTGACTTGCCTCTCTGGCACCCATGCTCACCCTCTCCTGTCAACCTATCAGCGGCAGACCCGATGCTCGTCGAAGCGGGCCTTTGCACGCCAAGGGTTGCTACCTGTTCTACTGTATGCTCCGTCAACTATTGTCCACATGGGAGTCACAGGTCCGGTAGTTGGTGTCGTGGGGGCCACCCTAGAGGAGGATCCATAGCTGCTGGTGGGCCACATAGCGCTCGACTTTTAGTCCTCTTGGGATGGGGTAGACCTAGTGCTTGGGCCGTCCTTCGGCTGCATGGAGGACAGGGACAGAGAGGTGGACCATGCGGTTGATCTCTGCCTCTCTGGGCCAGAGGATTGCATCTCAGGGCAGAGCTCTCCCAGGCCCACCATCATCATGGAGCAGGCTGCATGTCTGTCCTCACCTTCCCATCCCACAGAGATGGTCCATGAACTCGTGGTCATAGTGGCGAATGACGACCATGTGACTGTCGATGCGCACGACGATGACGATGAACACATGCTGGTTCATGCCTTCATCGACTCCTTCAAGAAGACCCTGTCATAGCCTATTCTATCAACGTCGATCCTTTGGGTCACCAAGCTGGCAAGGGTGGTCGACGACGATGAGCTCATCCCCAAGAGAAGCACAAGGCTAGCGGCGAAGAGCAAGTATAGGGAGATGCGCCCCGAAAGGTAGGCAGGAAGGCAATGATGAAGCGATTAGGCTTTGAGATGGAGACCCAGCTCCTAGATGAGGCGTCCTTTCAAGAGTTCTAAGAAGCCTTTACCCTACCGCTTACTCCTTCAAAGCGAGAGGCGATGCAGGTCCTTTTCCCAGGAAGGAAGCAGCATACATCACCTGTCGTTCGCGCCGCCTAGGTCACTGCTACTGGTCGCTCAATTTGTTGTCCCATGTTAGGTCCTAACATATTCATCTGGAATGTTCTTGGCCTCAATATGAGGGCCCCACATGCGGTTGTGCGTGAGTTCTTGTTGTAAGAACGTGTCTCTATGCTTTGTCTTGTCGAGACAAAGATCGATGTATTGTCCTCGGCTATGGCCAATGAATTAATGGGAATGTTCTTTGACTATGTTTGCTTGCCGGCCATTGGGGTCTCTAGGAAATGTTGTAGCCTGGTGTCGCAATGACTGGTCAGTGCACAGGCATGTCGCTCAATAGTTTTCCATGACCGTCTATCTAGTGCCGGCGGGCTCGTCTTCGGAGCCTTGGTCGTTAGCTACGGTTTACGGGCCAGTCGAGGAAAATCTGAAGCTGGAGTTCCTAAATGAACTCAGGGAGATACATGTGGATTGTGATGGCCCCTTGTTGATCTATGGCGACTTCAACTTGATTTACCAAGCAAGGGACAAAAACAATGACCGGTTAAACCTCAGGTCGATGTGTCGCTTTCGTCGGGCTCTAGATGACATGCAAGTAGATGAGCTCTATCTCCATGTAAGGCTCTACACTTGGAGTAATGAGAGACAACATCCTACTATGGAGCATATTGACTGTGCCTTCGCCACCATTCCATGGCTTGAAGTGTAGCGAAATCACCACCTCAGGTCGCTGTCGTTCGACTGCTCGGATCATGCTCCACTGTTGTTGTAGCTATAGTCAAACTCTTGGGCTAAGCTGAGGTTCTGTTTTGAGGGATTTTGGGTACACCTGGAGGGATTTTGGGTACACCTGGATGTCTTTGATGAGATCGTCAAGCGCGCGTGGGCCTGTTTGCTTGTGAACGTGGATGCTTGCCATGTCTTAGACTACAAATTGAGGCAAATAGCCAAGGCACTGAAGAGTTGGAGCCAGCGCAGTGTGGGTAGCGTGCGCATGCAGCTCACTACATGAAAAACGATTTGTAGCAACGGGACAAATTTTTTTAGGGATGGCTAATGATGGAGCCGCCCCTACAGTGGCGTGCTTGGGGCCCACGAGACCAGCCACCCCTACAAATGGAACAGTAGGGGCGACTGGTGATACGAGCCGCCCCTACAAATGGGTCAGATTTGTAGGGGTGGCTCACTCACCAGCCACTCCTGGTGTTTCTATTTGTAAGGGCGGCTGGTGATTGAGCCGTCCCTACAAATTCCCCATGTATAAATACCTGCAATTTGTAGGGACGACTCAATCATCAGCCGCCCCTAAAAATGACCCACCTATAAAAAAGCTGCAGCACCTTCTTTCTCCTCGGGTCACTCACTCCAATCCATGAAAGAAAGGTGGGGAGGCCTTGGGTAGCTCCCAAAAATTGCTCTACTAAAGGGGAAGGTTTTGGTCCCAAATCCTTTGGTGGAGAGGTTGTAGAAGGTAAGAAAATGCTATTCCACATTTTTTTGAAGTTTTATTGGTTGGTTAGTGAGTAATTAGAGTTTTGCTTTTTTCTCTCTTCTATGGTGCTTGAGCTACTTATGAAGCAAATTAGACTCAAGTTTTGATTGTACTTGGGTAAATTAGGTAGGGGAACAAGATCATACCCTTATTTGGTCCATGTTTCTTGATTTTAGTGAACAATTAGTTAGTTTTATGGATGTTTCATGTGCATGTAGATCTAGATCTAGGGTTTGGTTTTTTTATTAATTTCATTTTTATAAATTTATGTTTGATGAAATTGGACTAGGGTTTGCATGAAAGATATTGGGTAAAATATAATTGTTGCTAATTGTTGTCTTTGAAATTGTTTATTGTAATCAACAAATATGTATTTTAATTATTTATAGATAAATGGGCCATTAATTAATTTTCCTCTACCATGGTGTGTTTGTATGCTTCATGTAATTATATTTGATTTATATTCATATATATTTGAAGTATATACAATTATTCTCAAGTAATTATTAATTTGGTTCATTTTTATATATATGAATAAGTAGTCCTTTAATGTTTGTTTTGTTGTTGTTGTAAAAGATGGAGTACAGGAACTCTTGGATGTATGATTCGTTAAGGTTCAAGGCAGGTTTCCGTGAAGAGGTGGATAAATTTATTGAAGCCACAAAGAAGCATGCAACGACGTTGACAAAGAATAAGGATACAATTATTTATCCTGGTAAAGATTGCAAGAACCGTATGGCATGGACAGATGTGACTATCATCAGATCATATTTGATTATGCGAGGATTTTTTGAGGACTACACAGTGTGGATTCATCATGGTGAAATGGTTATTGTAAATGACGAGGATGAGGAGGAATACGACGACGAAACCCTAGAATCCCTGTCCTAATATTCAGCAGAGCTTGATGCATGAATGGACCTCGAGTTTGGTAATGAACAAGGAGGTGATGCTGGTGGTTGGGATGGTAACAACGAAGGTGGTGCAAATAATGATGGTGGAGCACGTGTCGGGGATGAAGATGATTTGGAGGACATGATTCGAGCCCTTGGACTATAGATTTCACTAAAGCGTTCGAAAGGTCTAGAAAATTTGGAAAAGGGTGACAAAAGCATCAAAGGAGACTATGTATGGTGTTGAAAAGGGTTGTCCGACACATTGGACATTGCTACGTTTTGTGCTTGAGCTACTCATCCTGAAGGCTAAGTACGGCTGGTCAGACTGTAGTTTCAATGATCTATTGTGTCTCCTGTCATGGGTGTTGCCACAACCAAACTTAGTTCCCGCCAACACATACCAAGCGAAGAAGGTCATAAGTCCATTGACAATGGGGCTTTTAATTTGTTATATATATGGGGATGAAGTGTGTGTATTGTATTTTAGAACTGTGGTCTAGCTTCTTTCGCAATTTTTTTAAAAAAACACCATGTGCTAGGAGATGCTGAAACTTTGTAACAATATTAATGAACAGCCATACATCATATCTTGTGGATGTAGGGCGTGATTGGTTCCCCAAACCGAGCCGTCATATGGCCCGTCCCGCATCCTTTGGTGCATTTGCCTATGTTTGGTTGCCCTACTCGCATCATTTGGCCAATGATGCAAACTATAGCAATCTGAGGTGGCTGTGGGTATTCTTCCTATTGGTGCTTTTTTGTCTTCTTGTGTTTTCTCATGTCTATCATCAAACAGTGGGATACGTCCATTCCCAAGCAACTGTTGTAGGCATGCATACCTGATGGCTAGGATGGACGTGTCCCATGCTTCTATGGGAGCCATGAACTTACCTCAGCAATTTGTGTTCTTATTCACCATCTGGGATGATTGCAGTTAGCTTGCAAGATGATCATAAGTTAGTTTGTAGTTAGCTAAGGCCTGCATTTTTTTGTGCCTATGATGTCAACCATTTTTTTACTGAGGTTGATACAATTGTGAGATCATTTTCATGCCTATGAAGATAACAGTGCCAGTTGAGTAATGGATTATGCACATTGATGATCTTGGACTTGTGAGGTACTGGAGCATTGTTTCTTCTATCTTCTGCTTATGCTTCTCATGGCTGTCATCAAACCATGTGAGACATCCATGCCCAAGCAATAGCTGGGTAGTTGTGATAATCTGATGGCTAGGCTGGATGTCTCTCATGGTTTCATGCCTATCATGATCTTGATTTTCTACTATCTGTTTGAGGTTTGTTGATGTCTATGTTTCTTAAGCTCCAAGTTCAAGGTCAAATGAAAAGGCAATTAAATCTGAGGCAAATCAAGCCCTAAATCTGAGGCAAATCAAGCCCTAATGCTCAAAATACCATGGCTTGGTATGTTGTCTATCGGGGAAACGAGTCTGGGGTCTATGCCCTAAAATGCCTCCTTGCAGTGCTTCGGGCAACCAATCAAGCCCTAAAATACCTTGTGAGGAACTGTGACTTTTGTTGTTCATGATTTGCTGGGGCCTTACCTTCTTTTGCCTATGATGAAGAACTGTTATCTGAGGCCAATATGTTAACCACTGTCTATCGATACATGGGTGGCTTTCCCTCTGTTATCTGAGCTCATCTTTTACATTGTTAAACGTGGGAAGAACTGCCTCTTACCATTGCTATTGTAAAATTGATTTGAGGCACCGACTGTGTTTGCTTGCTTGCTTGCTTGTTGCTTCATCTGCAAGCACCGACTGTGTTTGCTTGCTTGCTTGCATGCTTGTTGCTTCATTCATACACACTGCAATCCATAGCTGCTAGCTTCTACGGCTTCTGAACATGAGTACTAGTAGTGTCAAATTTTAACTTTAATGATCTTTGTGAGACGTCATGTGCTCTAAAGCAACCCTGGGCTGCAGTTTCTTGGTATATGACTAATTCTTTAGTTTAGTAGGCAGTAGCTTCATGTGTCCATTTTTCTATACTTGGCAGTATACATGATATTATTTGCTTACAGTATAAATTTTTCTATACTTGGCAGTATACATGTCATATATTCACATAACTTTGGTTACCCATATTATTTTTTTGTTGGATATATAGAATCAATAATTTTTTTATACTTGGCAGTATACATGATATTTTTCTATACTTGGCAATATACATGGCATATATTCACATAACTTTGGTTACCCATATTATTTCTATACTTGGCAGTATACCATTGTTTAGTAGATTGCTTAATATACATATATATTTCAGTTGTCTGTGATAATCTTGTGTTTAGTATATGTTAGCTGTCTTTTGCTAAACACTGACCCCTCTTATACCATGTCATTTGCAGCTAAAATAGATGTTAGCTGTCTTTTGCTAAACACTGACCCCTCTTATACCATGTCATTTGCTTGCTTGCCTGCTTGTTGCTTCACCTGTAAGCATCGACTGTGTTTGCTTGCTTGCTTGCCTGCTTATTGTTTCATTCATACACACTGCAATCCATAGCAGCTAGCTTCTGCGGCTTCTGAACATGAGTACTAGTAGTGTCAAATTTTAACTTTGATGATCTTTGTGAGACATCATTTGCTCTAAAGCAACTCCGGGCTGCAATTTTTTGGTATATGATTGATTCTTTAGTTTAGTAGGCAGTAGCTTCATGTGTCTATTTTTCTATACTTGGCAGTATACATGATATTATTTGCTTACAGTATAAATTTTTTTATACTTGGCAGTATACATGGCATATATTCACATAACTTTGGTTACCCATATTATTTTTTTGTTGGATATATAGAATCAATATTTTTTCTATACTCGGCAGTATACATGATATTTTTCTATACTTGACGGTATACATGGCATATATTCACATAATTTTGGTTACCCATATTATTTCTATACTTGGTAGTATACCATTGTTTAGTAGATTGTTTAATATACATATATATTTCAGTTGTCTGTGCTAATCTTGTGTTTAGTAGATGTTAGCTGTCTTTTGCTAAACACTGACCCCTCTTATACCATGTCATTTGCAGCTGAAATAGATGTTAGCTATCTTTTGTCATCAGCTGCTGCTCTATGTTTGCTAAGCAGCTGTTGCTTTTTTTGCCAAATTTCCCCTCTCATCTCCTCTCCTTTGTTTTACCGATGATGAAATTATCCAAGTCCATACATTATATGGAATATGAGCAGATGATCAAGAACTTGTGAGAAACTTGGCATTATTAGCGGCCGCCCCTACATTACCTTCTCCTCTCTTCTCTGTTATGATGCCTTGATGCTCTAAGTTTATGATCAAATGATGATTGACATGTTTCTGAGGCCTCTACTACTGCTACTACTCGTTTTTTTTATAAATTGTTGTTTTATAGAACTACTTTGGTTTATTGACCTTTTTGATTTCTTATACCTTCTCGTGTACCTAAAGCACACTTTCTTGCATCTATTAGAACAAAGCGCAAAATAATGTCGCAGACACCAGACAATGTAGCCCGATGCCCCAAGCATGATGAGCAGCCAACCTATGAGGCGCAAGCACTAGAGGACCAGCTTACTCAGGAGCAGTTCGATAATGAATTAAAAAAGGATCTAGAAGTGATGCTTACTCAGGAGCAGTGTGACAGGGAGAAAGGGGGAGCAGAAGAAAGAGCAAGAGAGGCTGCTGAAGGCGAAGAAGAAGAGGATGAGGACTCAGAAGAGGGATATGTAAGTCACGAGGATCCTTTCCCACGTGAAGCCAGAAGAAGGCCAACAGAGGAAGATTTGGACCCGAACGAGGAGGTAGGAAAAAACCTTTAGCTTGTAAATTTTGCTAAAGCTTTGGCTGTGTTACCTCTGTTAACACTTTGACCGATCGTATATACAGGTCCCTCCTAAAACTCGGAAAAGTCGACGTCAACGTCCGTGACATCTCGCCGGACAAGATAGAGTAGAGGAAAGGAGAGCAGAGGCAACAGCTACAGAGATGGACATTGAGGCCTCTGCTCCATAACCTCAAGACATAACCACGACTACCAAGCCTAAGAGGAAATGAGGGGATAGAAAAGCAAATCAATATCTAGCTAAGGCATACTATATGATAACAGAGGTTGGGCTAGCAGGGGAGATGCCCGCACGCATGATAGATTCATTGATTAGCCGATCTCGAATTATATATGCATATGTGTGTGTGTGTGTGTGTGTGTATATATATATATATATATATATATATATATATATATATGTTCTATAAATTTAAATTTGAATTATAAATTTGAATTTTTTATGGAAAATGTACTATAGGGCGGTTCTAGACTGAACCGCCCCTACAAACAGGTATTATAGGGGTGGCTGGTACTACAGTCGCCCGCCCCTATAATCGATTTGTAGGGGTGGTCTGGAAACTGCCCCTACAAATGCATGATTTATAGAGACGCTTGGGTAGGGGCGGCTAGACAAACCGCCCCTACAAAACCTTTAGAGCCGCGCCTACAAAAGGTTTATGTAGTAGTGGTTGTTCATGTCTAGGGAAATCATTGCCTAGTTTGACGTCGCTCAAGAGCACCATGAGCTAACCATAGAGGAATTGACGTTGCGAGGCAAACTCAAGCATCATAGCCTTGGACTTGCATCCATGGCTCGGACGGTCGCACGACACCGTTCTAGTATACCATTCCTAGGAGAAGAAGATGCCAACACAAAGTTCTTCCATCTCTAGGCATGACATAGGAGTCGCAAGAACTTCATTCCGACAGTAGAGCACAAAGGGCAGTGGTTTTCCTAGGAGGAAGCTAAGGCTGATCTTATCTTCGAGTACTACAATAACATATTGGGGAAGCTGTTCCAGCGACAACACGCCCTGCACCTCAGTGAGCTTCTCCCGTAGCTTGACATGAATGGCATGGATGCCTGTTTCTCAGAAGACAAAATTTGGGCAACGGTCAAGGACCTGCCGTGCAACCACGCCCTAGGTCCCGACGGCTTCATCGGGTTATTCTACAAGGTAGCCAAGGAAATGATCAATGCGTACATTGTCAATGCTTTCAATGCATTATGGTCACTCGATGCAAGAAGCTTCAACGTGGTCAATGATGCTGTCAAGGACGTTAGTGCTCAAGGTAGTAGGCCCTTGACTACGAAGCTCGTAGCTTGGGTTGGTAATGGCATGGGGTTTATCCCCTGGATGCCCTATGTTGAAGGGGATGAGATTAAGATGAAGGGGATGAGATTAAGAGCAGCAGAGGTAGATTAGGAGATAACTTGTTTCTTGATTGCCTTCTTATAAGCTGATTACAGGGTATATATAGGACTGCCCAGCCTCTAGGCGCCAGCCACAAGCTCCTTGGCTCTCTCCCCATTAATCATCCTTAATCTCTCATTAATTCTATCCATTCCCCATACTACTAATTGTCATTAACTATAGCTGGTGCCCCCTTGGAGACTGCCCTGGCTACATCTCGAGCCTTGGAGCGCCTTTGATATTGGCGCCCCCACATGACATCTACCCCTCCCTTGACGAGCAGCTCGTCCTCGAGCGGGAAGCTTGGGTAATGCATGGTGAAGCTGTCAATGTCCTCCCTGGTAGTGGAGGCTGAGGGCTCGCCTTGCCAATGTATCAGGACTTGGCAGACACCTCAGGCCAGCCTGGTGCATGAGGTGCGTTCTGGAACTGGCTGTGTGGTGCGATGATGCATAGGAGGCAGAGCTAGGGGATGGCCGGGGGAGTGCCCACGAACTTCTTTAGGAGCCCGACGTGGAAGACATCGTGCAGCTGGGCACGGGGAGGGAACTCGAGGCGGTAGGCGATGTCATTGATGATGGTAGAGATGTGGTATGGCCCATAGTACCAGGGCCGCAAGTTCCCTTTGGTGACACCATGGAGGGAGGCCGGGGCGCGATGGCAGAGACGAAGCCAGACCCAATCCCCCATGCTGTAGTGAACGTCGCGGTGATGCTTGTTGTAGAACCGTTTGTAGACGTCCTGAGCTTGCTCCAGCCGGGCCTGGGCATCAGCCAGCATATCATCGCGTTCGACCGTGGTCTTGGCCACCGCAGCCACCCTAGTTTCGCTCGGCTCATAGGAGAGGATGGAGGGTGGCTCATGGCCGTAGATGAGCTGGAATGGCGTGGTCTTGAGCATGGACTGAAAGGTGGTGTTGTAGATGTATTCCGCCCATGGTAGCCAGCGCAGCCACTGATGAGGGTGATTGTCCAGCAGGGCTGGTAGGAGATTAGCCGCACTATACATCCATAGAGAGGGGCTGATGCCCCCGGCGATGCCTGTCCAGCACACCTTGTGATCTCGGTGCTAGAAGGACATGGTGAGTGCACCAAAATCCTAGAGGATTGGACCAAGGGAGGCCATCCACTCGGTGTCGAGGACGATGTCGTAACCGGCCAGAGTAGTGCGAAGAAGTCGGTGGAGAATGGTTCGCCGGTGAGGGAGATTGACACGGCACGGTAGACGCCGGGGCACAACATCTGTTCCCCATTCGCCACCGTGACCTTCATGTTGCCACGGGGTTGGAGCTTGAGGGAGGTGCATGCCGCTACTTCCTCGGAGACGAAGTTGTGGGTGGAGCCCGAGTCTAGAAGGGCCAGTAAGGATGCCCCGCCCAGTTGGATGCGGACCTGCAAGGTCTTGCTGGAGCAGACGCCTACCATGGCTTGAGTAGTGAGATGAGCGGGCTAGCAACCGCAGTGCCGGTCTTCTCAGGATTGTCGCAGAACCAACCAATTTATAAGAATACAAGTACAATGGCAATCCGCAAGCGGTCGCACTGTCATACTTGAACCCATATATACCCGGTAGTCCATCGAGTACCGCGACGGGTCTCGATAAACGATTTACAACAACCAAGATCGTACAGGATTCAACATACATGCCACATATTACATAAAGTTCACAGATACTTTTTATCATCAGAGTACGAATAAAAAGTTATTACAAACTGAGTTTGATAAATAAAGCGGAAGCAAATAAGTTCGAAGATAAAGTTTCCAACATAGTTTAATACAGTGCCAAGCCAGATCACGGTCCACAAAAGCAAAGATAGGAATTACTAAAGAAGCCTGCCCAAAGCTTACTCCTCATCCACGGCGGGATAGAAGCAACTCTTGCAATAACCATGATATACAGTGCCATCTGCAACAATGGGAAAATAAACCCTGAGTACGAGAAGGTACTCAGCTAGACTTACCCGTCATGAACCAGAAATAAAATGACTCCAAGGATTATGCAAGGCTGTATAAGTGGACGTAACTTGGCAACATTTTGCGAAAAAGGCAACTTACCCGTTGAACAATTATGATTCCTTTATCAAGTTAATTATAACTATTCCTTTCTAGATTAGCAACTATCCTGTGCCAAACATGTGGTATATCATTTAGAAGCATACAATAGTAACCATAGCAGGTATTGAAATTCCAATTTCCTCCGAACCATCATGTTTCATAACACAGTTACTATGATGTTGGAGCTAGCCAAGTTTCTCACTATCCGGGAGAGACGGCGATTCGAATCGATTTCAACCAGCTAGGAATTTATTCCTAACACAAACCCAGGTCTACCAGCCACGATAGCCTTAGGTCACCTTTGATACAACTCAGGTACACATTTCGCGGGTCCGTACCGCGCCGCACAAACACCAGATGCCAGGATGCTCAGGCCAAGCCTGCCCTTGGGCTCAGTCTGATCGTTCCCCGGAAGGAGCGCACAACAGAACGATTCCTGGCCTGAGTTGAATTACTCGGCTTCGCGGTCGGAACGAATTATCTGGCCAGCTAAGTGAGAGGCATGCGTTCAATCTTGTCAGAAGTTCCAACAACGGTACGGTCCTTGATCGACATAGACGGGGATAGATCCACACCCAAGACCTCCATGTCTTGTTGCTTTTCTATCGACATCCCGCCCGGTCTCCATTTACATTAACCATGGTTCTTTTCCACGATAACAGTTATAACCAACCGTGCTCCGGTATCCACCTACATCTCGCAGGTGACAGGACATCACCCGACTTCTACCGGTCTAAGCATGGCTAAGCATATATATTCGATCCTGGACCTATACCGGTTAAAGGTGTAATATCTGGACAAGGAATGTACATGCATCAAGTGGTTTCATTCAACTCTTATAACCTAATGCATCAATCATAAATATGTAAGTAAACATTTGTAAATTACTGGGAGACTTATAATGCTCCGGGGCTTGCCTCGCAGAAAGGAAGTAGGGCGATGGTCAGGACACTCTGGAAGCTCTTCAGGGTTCTGCTCCACGCCTTTAGGAGCTGCGGCTTGCGGATCCTCCTACGGGTTCCCTTCCTCTGCTTCTTCGAATTCCAGCAACGTGATCTCTTCCTCCAATCCTAGATGCATGAGTATGGTATAAGTATTACGAATGCATATATGTTAACAAGTGCATCACGTTGTTTGAGTAGGTGCATATCTCTTCTTGATTACTACGTAACTACTTCTACAATGCATCGACTATGCCACAAACAGTAGCTACTTGTTTCACTCATAACTGGAGTTCTACAAATCCAAAAACAGTGATCCTGGACTTTCTGGAAAGCTTATCAAATTCTCTACAACTTTGTTATTAACCATTTTTATAGTACACATCAGTTTCAACATGCAACTCATCACACTCTAGAATCAGTCCAGAAACTATTTAACATGCAATATAAAGTAATAATACTTCTACTTCATGTAATCATTCAAAATTTGACAACATAGAATCTACCAATAGTTTAAGCATACCAAATACAGTTAAGATAATATAATGGTGAAGCCCAAACTATTTATTAAATTGCCTTTATTATTTTATTTAGATATCTAGGTTAAATAATAAATATGTATCAGATGTGCCTAATAAATTCTCAAAAATTTACAGAGTCTTACTAATGCTATCAAAGGACTACTATAAAAATTTCATGTCATTTTACTAAGTAGAACATTCTATACAAAAATGATAAGGAAGCAAGGCTTGAAATAGCATAAATGGAAAATCCTATTGAAAAGTGTCAAACAACAGATTTCCTATTTTTCTTAACATCTATATGGTACTAGGATTACCTCCAACAAATTTCATGAATTTTGGACTCATAAATAATTTATAAAAATTCATGCAAGGATTGACTAGCCATAAAAGAAAAATCTATAACTATAATTCTACACATGCACTGGTCTTCAAATTTTTACCCAAGCTCATATATGCTAAGACTAGCTTACCACAAAAATTTCATAATTTTTGGAGCACAGGAACTCTAGGTATAAAATAAACAAATTTAAATGCATTCAAAAGCACATTTCAAATCCTGATTTAAATCTCCAGAAATTTCTACTGTTGAAACCAAGAACATATTTTTCTTAAATACTACACTTCCTAATGAACACTACAAAATTTATTTCGCAATTTTAGGAGCTACCAAACTAAAGATAAAAAAATAACAAAACACATGTGAATCTACATTCAAACTGAACTGGATTTGAAATATTGAGTCGCTGACACGCGGGACCCACTGGTCAGCGAGACCAAAACAGAGCACAGCGACGCTGCTCGACGGACGCGGCCAAAGCTCGCCGACAGTGAGTACGCCGGCGGTGACATCGTCACAGTGTGACCCCCGTGACCTAACGCGTCGATTGGTCTACTTGGCCGGCCCTATCATCGACACCAGCGACGACAGCGGCGGCCATGGCGGCTCGGCGAGGCGGGACGTCGGCGGTACGCCGGCGACGACCTCGGTGGCCCAACCTAAGGTGCAGACGAGCATCTAGGAATGCTGGGGGACCTAGCGCGCTAGCTAACGGAGCGGGAGGAGGACTGTGGCGGTGTGGCCACGACGACGGAGTCCGCGGCGGAGCTCCGGCGAGCTTATACGCGCTGCGATGGCTTACCAAGTACTGTCAGCGGGCACGGGAAGAAGCAGTGGGTCGCTAGGGAGCTAGTGGTGCTGCTGCGGTGAAGAATGGATGGCTAGGCGCGAGCTTGCGCGGCTATGGCGACGGCGGAGGTGGAGCGAGCTCGCTGCAGCGCTGCGGCGAGGAGGAAGGCCGGGAAAAGCGAAAAGAGGGCGCGGGACGGCTCAGACAGGTGCTGGCGGGGTTGAGGCCGCGCCCAGGCGCGTCGTGGCCTACGTGATCAGAGCGCTGGCGACGCGCGGCCGTCGCCGGGGACACGCGGCGCGCGGGTTCTGCCGGTGTCGGTCACTGAACGGCGCCCGTTCAGTTCGTCAGTCGTTCGATGGCCGCCTGACAGCGTGTTTTCAAGTTGATTTATCGGCTAATCCGTGGCTCCTTCGTGCAAACATCCTGAATAGATTTTGTAGACCCATGTACCAGCTTCAATTGTTCTTAAAGGATCATGCTCTAATTCGCAATCAAAACCAAGTTATATCATCACCAATGTCAGCCTGACAGTCGGTCAGTAAACCTAGACTTAGAAAAATTTTACAAGTGTTGAATTCTTGATTTTTCTGATTTTTGTGGGACCTATTCAAGCATGTTAGAAGCTAAATCAGTCCATGACCCAAAAATAAAAGTTGTTCCTTATGTCAAACACTACAACATTGCTTTAGTGAACTCCTCCATGCAAGGTCTCTAACACCTAGTTCAACTTTAGTCAAACATGTCACTTTGAAATCATGATACAAATTCAAACCATGACTAAATGACCAATTTAGCCCTAGCCCTAAATACCAAAGTTGTTCATGATGATATCCTAAGCATGTTTAAACAATTTGCAAGGTCATTTAAGCATTTCATGTAGTAGTCACTCATATAGCTATCCAGGTCAACACATGTAATATTACTTAAGTGCTTGATCATGAAAGGTGACCTTCATGAACAAGGTTCCTTTTGTTAACCTAAGTGTAGCTAAGGTGTTTTAGTGACCAACATTACCCACTTGCATTCATTTGCACATGATCATATGCATATGTTCTAAGAAACACGAGATAACAAGCAATGTTTCATATGTTTCGATCAAATGTTTCAATTGTAGATGATGATTTATGAATGCTTGATGCTCATGCTCATGTTATGCAAGTCAAGTTATGCAAGGCTAACACCCGAGGTGTTACAAGGATTGTCGTCACCATCGGCCTCAGCCAGATCGAGGAGGAAGATGTGCTGGCAGACGCAGTTGTGACCCCTGCCAAACTTCTCGTTGCAGTTGAAACAGAGGCCCAAGCGGCGCCGCTCCTCCATCTCTGATTGGGACAGCCGCTTCACCTGGTGGCCCTCGACGGTGAGAGAAGGGGCGGCTGCACGGGGTGGGGGGCTAGCAGGGCCAATTGTGGTGGTGGCCCCGGCAAGAGGCCATGCGTGGCCTGTTGTGGCACAAGCGGAGCTGGAACAGCGGCGGGGTAGTACTGCTCGCGCAGCTCTAGCTTGTGCGCGAGGCTCATGGAGATGACGAGGGACTACGGGTTGTCGACTTCCACTTCAAGGCTGAGCAGCGGCTGTAGTCCTGCCGTGAACGCTTGTACGCGTTGCGCCTCTGTGAGCGTGCCAACACGAGGAAGCAGCGCCTTGAAGTGGTTCTGGTACTCCGCTACCGAGCTCGTCCGCTTGCACACCATTAGCTCACCAAGGGGGTTCGAGCGGATCGGTGGCCCAAAGCAGAGGTTGAGGAGCTCGGAGAAGCGGCGCCAAGATGGCGTACCCTCATCTTGCTGCACTTGGAGGAACCACATCTGGGCGCCGTCTTCAAGGTTGTATGGCGCCATCCAAACTTGCTCCTCGGCTACAATACGATGTTGATGAAAATATGACTCACATCGGTTAAGGAAGGTCAGCGGATCGGATTTCTCGTCGAACTTGGGGAAGTCTAGCTTCTAGAACCGAGGTGGGCAGTCTGCGTGGTGGTCACCATGGCCCGAGCCTCGTGATCCTAAGCCAAAGAACGCCGGTGGTTGCGCCTGCTGAAGAGCGGTGACCTGCTGTTGAAGGTCGCTGATGGTGGTGTTCATGGTGGTGGTGAGGGCCTGGATCATCTTGGCCAGGTCGGCGGTGGATGGCTCAGCCACTGGCAAGGATGTGGAGGCTGCTAAGGTGGTGGGTGAAGCAGGGGTTGATGGTGAGGTGGCTGCAGGGTTGGAGTGCGGGGCGGAGGTGGAAGAAGATCGTCGGCTAGCTGATACCAAGTTGTCAAGGACGTCGGTGCTCAAGGTAGCAGGCTCTTGACTACAAAGCTCGTAGCTTGGGTTGGTAATGGCGTGGGGTTTATCCCCTGAACGCCCTATGTTGAAGGGGATGAGATTAAGATGAAGGGAATGAGATTAAGAGCAGCAAAGATAGATTAGGAGATAACGTGTTTCTTGATTGCCTTCTCATAAGCTGATTATAGGGTATATATAGGACTGCCCAGCCCCAAGGCACCAGCCACAAGCTCCTTGGTTCTCTACCCATTAATCATCCTTAATCTCTCATTAATTCTATCCTTTCCCCATACTACTAATTGTCATTAACTACAGCTGGTGCCCCCTTGAGACTGCCCTGGCTGCGTCTCGAGCCTTGGAGCGCCTTTGATATTGGCACCCCCACATGACAGACGCACTCATGATTTTGTTGAGAAAGATAGAGGCTCCAACAAGATTGAGAGACTACAGGCCAATTAGTCTCATGCATAGTTTCAGCAAACTGTTTGCAAAATGTCTGGCTAGGAGATTGGCTCCCAGACTGAAGGAGATCGTGGCCATGAACCAGAGCACGTTCATCAGAGAGCGATCAATTCATGACAATTTTAGGTCTGTGCAGTTGGCATGTCGCTGGTTACACTACAAGAGGTTCCCATCAGTGCTGATAAAAGTTAACATTGTCAAAGCGTTCGACTTGGTCGCTTGGCCCTTCCTCCTGGAGGTCTTGCAGCACATTGGTTTCTTGAGGCGATGGACAAACTAGATCTCAATCCTTCTATCAACAGCTAGCACGAAGGTGCTGCTCAACGGCACACCGGGTAAGCGGATCGCTCACGCGCGTGGCCTCAGGCAGGGGGACCTGATCTCCCCGATGCTCTTCATGATTGTCATGGAGGCGCTAAAGTCGCTAATCAGAGAAGCTGGCCACCGAAGGGTGCTATCACCGCTGCCGAGGGGCATGATCGCCCACCGTGCCTCCCTCTACGCCGACGATCTCGTTGTGCTACTGTCACCAAAGGTGGAGAATCTAAATTGTTTGCGTCAGATTCTACAGCTTTTCGCTGGAGCATTAGGCCTTGTGACCAATGTCGACAAATGTGTGGCGACGCCCATTCAGTGCACCGATGAGATGGTCATGGAGGTCCAGCAAGTCTTCCCCTGCGTGCTCGCACCATTTCCATTTAAGTACCTTGGTATCCCTCTATCCCTCACAAGACTTGGGAGGGCTGATGAGCATCTACTGGTCGACTCCATCTCCTCTAGAATCCCAACCTGTAAATTGGGGCTACTCATGAACGCTGGTCACACGCTGCTGACAAAGGTGACTCTATCCATGATCCCGATGCACATCAGCGTCGCCTGCTGCCTATCCGAGTGGGCCATCTCACAGAATGACAAGCGCATCCGTGCTTTCCTTTGGACTAGCCTAGAGACAGTTTTGGGAGGAAAATGCAGAGTCACTTGGACAAGAGTATGTAGGTCGACATGTTTGGGAGGCATTGGCGTCGTGGATCTGTGCTTCTTTGGATATGCTCTTCGCCTGTGGTGGGAATGGCTACGCAAGTCAGAGCCGGAGCGTTGCTGGGTGAAGCTACCGGCTAGGCTCGAAAAGCCGGTCGCTGCCATGGTCGTGGTTAGCATGTCGGTGGTCCACGATGATGGCGGCGCAGCACTATTTTGGACAGACAATTGGTCGTCAGTTGGACCACCATTACGCCCCACAACTCTTTGCAGCAATTTCTAGAATGGGTCGCAAGAGGAAGCTTAAGGATGGATTTGATCACAACCGATGGGCATGGGACATTGTTGGTGCACTCTGTTAGCTTTCGTTTTAGTCATGTTCATCAGATCGGGATGTATTGGTAGTAGGAGTAGGTGTTCGGGATCACAGAGAGACAGAGAGAGAAGGGGTGATAGGTTGCAAACCATCAAATGTCGTAGTTGTCGAAGCTCCGGACGGGGTTTCGTTGACGGACGCCATCTGCGCGCTGGCAGCGACGTTCGGTGGAGAGGGAGTCGGCGATGTGGCGTCCTCGGTGGCGGCGTGTGCGTCGGGGTGGCGTTGCCGGCGTCGGTGGTGCTTCTCGTCGCTGGCAGCGCCCCTTCTCAAGATCAGGTCTAGGGTTAGGATGTCGGTGGGGTGACTGGCGGCGCGGTGAACCTCGTACTACGAGCCTCGGCCCCCACCTTTCCTTTATAGCGCTGTGCAACGGGGGCCCACCAACCATGTAGGGTTGGGCGCCCCCGATCAGGGCGCGAGAACAAGGCCCAGTTAGGCCATTGGGCCTAACTGGTGGGAGATCAATCCTAACATTCTCCCCCTTGATCTCTCATCTATTCTTCATTCTTTAATTTCATACTCAAAACTTTCAATTCATATTTTTCTTGCTTTCATCCTATTTCATCACAGATTAATGCATAGAACTGTCCCATCATCACAGCAATTAGTGCCGTTAGACTAACAGCCAGAATACACTTCTCTATTTTGAAATGTAAACTTTCTTTGGGCCCTTCGTATGTTTAGGAATCATAGGCTTTCCCTTAAACCCATGCTGGCTATGTGTTCTCTGAACACGTTGGGTGGTAAGCCCTTTGTGAGCGGATCCGCGAGCATTTTCTCTGTACTTATATGCTCAAGATTTATTATATGATCCCGAACTTTATCTTTCACAACATAGTACTTTATGTCAATGTGTTTGGCAGCACCACTTGACCTATTGTTGTGAGCGTACTGTACCACTGGATTGTTATCACAATACAATCTCAGTGGTTCATTTATATCATCAATCACTTTCAATCCGGGTAAGAATTTCTTCAGCCAATTCACCTGCCCCGTTGCCTCATAGCATGCTACAAACTCGGCATACATTGTTGAGGATGTAGTCACAGTTTGTTTGGAGCTTTTCCACAATATAGCCCCTCCTGTGAGAGTAAATACATATCCTGACGTGGATTTTCTTTCATCTCCCACAGAATCAGAATCTGAATACCCCTCTATCTGCAGGGAATCAGATCTTCTATACGTAAGCATGAGGCCTTTCGTACCTTGCAAATAACGCAGGACTTTCTTCACTAATTTCCAATGTTCAATTCTTGGATTCTTTTGATATCTGCCAAGTAACCCGGTAACAAAAGCTAAGTCAGGGCGTGTACACACTTGAGCATATTGTAAACTTCCAACAGCTGAAGCATACGGTACCGCTTTCATTCGGTCAATTTCATATTGGTTCTTGGGACATTGATGTCCCCCAAATCTATCGCCCTTGACTATAGGAGCAGGTGAAGGACTGCACGTATGCATACTAAATTTCTTTAGGACCTTTTCTATGTATGCCTTTTGCGATAATCCTAGAACCCCTTTTCTCCTGTCTCGGTGAATCTCTATTCCCAAAATGAACGAGGCCTCACCGAGATCTTTCATATCAAAGTTTGAGGACAAGAATTTCTTCGTTTCCATTAGTAGATTGATATCACTACTAGCAAGCAAGATATCATCCACATACAAAATTAGGAATATGTACTTTCCATTCCTGAACTTTGCATAAACGCAATTGTCCTCAACATTTTCTTCAAACCCAAAACCTTTTATCGTTCTATCAAACTTCAAATACCACTGTCTTGAAGCTTGCTTCAATCCGTAGATTGATTTCTTCAGGCGACATCCCATATTTTCCTTTCCTTTTACGACAAAACCTTTCGGTTGTGCCATATAAACATTTTCTTCCAAATCCCCATTTAGGAAAGCCGTCTTTACATCCATTTGATGTAACTCCAAATCATAGTGGGCTACAAGTGCCATTATAATTCTGAAGGAATCTTTACATGAGACTAGAGAAAACGTCTCATTGTAATCAATCCCTTCTCTTTGCGTGAAGCCTTTCGCCACAAGTCGCGCTTTAAATCTTTCTATATTCCCTTGGGAGTCATATTTCGTTTTGTAGACCCATTTACAGCCTACTGTTTTGGCTCCTTTAGGAATATTTTCTAGGTCCCAAACTTTATTGGTACTCATTGATTTCAATTCATCTTCCATGGCCTTAAGCCACTTTGATGAGTGGTCGCTTCTCATGGCTTCTTCAAATGAGGTGGGATCATCCCCCATCTGACATTCTTCTATTTCATAAACTTCATAGTCATCAGTAATAGCTGATCTTCTTATTCTTTGAGACCTTCTAGGTTCCTCCGGCACTTGTTCCACATTTGGCTGTTGTTGTTCTTCCTCATGTGCAACATTTGGTTCTATAGGTTCCTCAAGGATAGGTTCCTCAAGGACAGGTGTTGACACAAAATGCGACACTGTGCCTCACACACAGCAAGCCGAAAAGCGTAGCTTCAATCGGGTTCCCGGGTGCTTCGTTATCCGGAAGCGTGCCAGTCAGTTTGACCTGAAAACTAACAAGGGACAAAATAATTAAATGTCAAACCGGAACATGTCGGGTAATACCAGACAGTTCCACATATACGGCCCTGAAGCCACTTACAACGACATACAGCTATAGAGAGCTGTCTGCCAATGAGTTCATAAACCGTTCAGCTAATGATAAGATAAATGCACGTGGAGATCTGATTGCCGAATATACGTGCATGGGAAGACATGTTTGAACAAGTGAAATTAATTATGAGTTAATGCATAACCAAGCTCGGCAATCTAGCCGAGTTGGGGTCCATGAAGCAGGAACGTGCAAATAAATACATTCAAACTAATCTAAAACCTGCATCTGCCGCACGACACCTAGTTTCGTCAAAGCTTAAACGTAATTAAAATACACGAACCCATGACATGTGACAATCTAGATCAAAATAACTCAGCCATTACGAGCGTATTATCTATTTGCGAAGGTAATACGAAAATAATGATCATTGAAGCGCGAATAAAACCATAAGAGAGGGCCGAACAATATTGATCTAGATCGGGCAGAAGTGTGTTACAAATATATAAAATATTTAAAACATGCAACACTGGATAACTTAATGAATCTATTTAGATTTGCCATATCTAATAGAGCCGATAACTATCTTGCTTTCACTAAGCGTATTGAACAAACGCCTGCCGCACGGTATTTACTCATAAGCAAAGCATAAGCAAAGACTTCTTGATTGTCAAGCAAAGATCCGCCGCACGATCATTGAAAACAAACAAGACTGCTTGCATCACGTCTAAATCCGCCGCATGATACTAGACATGATAACAAGGTTGTCGGAACTTACGGAGGTCGACGGATCGATGACTCCTCTCGAAGAACTCGACGACACGACAAAAGGACTCGAAAGTTGGCACGGGGCCGGTTGTATTGATTTTGGTTGTGAACCCTTATTATATTGGTCGAGGGTCAATATTTATACCCTGGACAAAACACGAGTCCTAGAGGACTACAATTTACAAAGGAACCTTTAAATAAACTTGGAAACTCGCGATTCCTTACCCTAAACTTTTAGAGTCCTTTACTATTACAACTTTCACCTTTTCGATCGGCCTTGCCTGCCATCTTCTGTCTTTCCCGAATGGAATCACCGCTTTTCTGGAATAACCGACCGCAATGCATTTAGCCGACCGCTTGCTTTGTTTGCCGAATACCCTTCTTCCCGCATGTGGGTCTACATGTCATCTTCCAGAATCGACCAAAATCCAGTGTTAACACATGCCCCCTCAATTTCGGGATAAAAGTTGTTTTATTCTGAAATTGACCACAAGCTCTTTCATCCCCCTAGGTCATCACCGTTCAAAATCGCAGCCGCTGCCCCAAAACTCAAGCTTTCAGCGCAACCTCGGACCTCCTTCAAATCTTCAATGGTGACCCAGGATGAAATCCCAGAGGTAAACTTTACTTATATTCGGCAACTTTCATCTTATTCTCCCGCTCCCTTTTTGATTTACTCCCCTCTGATTTCAATCATCTTCTAAAGGAATACAAGAGCCAGATTTTGATCCCCTATGCTGCCAATCCTGACTCCTATTTCCTCGGCCCAATGGGAAATCCTGACGCTTCTGAAATTATTGAGAAGGAAACCCAAAGAATTCCTTTCAAGTCTGGGGTTACCTCATCAAACCGATGGCCAAACACGTTCAAGAATTGGCCATTTCCCCCCAATCACCGGATGGCGTAACTGGTACAGGAGAATGCTGGAGAAAAGCAGCAGCCACTGGGAGAGTCAAGACATCAGTCATTGTCTGGAGTTATCTTTAGCAGAGACACCCAGGAATGATTCCCTTCTGATAGCAGCTTCTCACTTTTGGTCTGACGCTATCAATGCCTTTATCTTTGGTCATGGTATTATGACCATCACTCTAGCCGATGTATTCATGATGACTGGCTTGAATGTGTCATTGCCAGTATATCCTTACAAGTACAAGAGCAAAAGTAATCAAAGAGCCGTCAGCTCTGGATGTGGATGGGTCAAACATATTCAGAACTACATGAATGCATCTGGCGCCGTCTCTGACAAAGAGTTGAAAGCCTTCATGAATATGTGGCTATGCAGATTCATCTTCTGTGGAAAATCCAATGAACCGACCCTGAATCATATGGTAATGGCTGAAGACTTAGCTGCAGGCACTTAGATTCCACTAGGCAAATATCTCTTAGGGTCTGCTTATCATCTGATGCATCAGATTACTCTCCAGATGCGCCAAGGTGGAGAAATCTCTTGTGTGAATGGTCCCTGGTGGCTAATTCAAATGTGGCTTCAACTATATATGCATCAGATAACCTCTGTGAGCCTCTCCAATCTAAGTTTTCCTTCAGTCAACTATGCTGAAGGCAACACAGCAAAGGTCAAGGCTTGTCAGACTTATGGGGAAGCAGCATCATCCATAAACATTGACTTAGACATCGGTCACTTCTTCAAGCTATTTTTCAAAGGATTCGGCAATGTGCTCTGGTTTCCTTACAGAGAAAATGAAGATCTGACTTTGCCCTGCAAGTTTATCTATGAAACTGGTTGTTCAAGCCAAGAATCCACAGAGATTTTCAACTCCTTTATCAAACCTTGCACTCTGCCAGCCGAATTTCATCATGAGAGGTTAGTGTAGTCCACCTATGAATTCTACTATCCAAATATGGTGGCCAGACAATTAGGATGCGGCCAACTGCCTCTAATATTCCTCTTCTCAACAATCATAAAGTCAAGGGAAGTAATAACAGAAAGAATGGAAGCCAAGAAGATCTTTGAATTAGGATGGGAATTGCCAACATATGAACCATCCCCATTTGGGCTAATAGATGTTGCTCATCCCTTCTTCATCTCTTGGTGGCAAGAATGGCATGCTCATATCTTCAATATGTCAGTTCATTCTTTATGCAAAAACTTGCAACCTGACTTTGCTTCTGATAGCGAGGTAATTTCATTATGCTCATCATTTCTTGCATCCTGAATCCACTTCTTATTTTAAAATCTGGTTATGCACAGGATCTTGAGTTTACTCCCCCAGCCAAAGCAATCCAGTACTATTCGGCTGGTCCCAAGCCTGCTCTGGGGTTTGACGCTCCAAACTTAAAGGAATTCATGAAAGCTCCTGTAACTTTGGATTCAGCACCTTTAAAGGCACTCATGAAAACTCCTGCTACTTCAGCTGCTGCATCCTCAAGAGGAAAAAGCAAAAGGAAAACATCTGACAATTTTCTCTTACCCAAGAAACCAAGGACCAAGAAAGCCAGATTACCTCCTAAGGCATGAATCTTTTATTTTCTTATCAGGTTAACAACCTCATTTAGCAGTAAACCTGACCACCTCTATATTTATTGCTTTCATTGCAGCCACAAGTCGAAATCCCCACACTGGGCAATACCTCAGCGCCTGCAGAACCAACCCCTGAAGTTTCTACTGAAGATGAAGAAATTCATGATAGCGAAATTTCAGAGACTCATGAAGCCGAAGGTTCAAAGGTTCATAAACCCGATGAGACTATAGGTAGCATTGTTCAACCAATTCTCTTTTTCTTTCTTTTTAATAACATCTACTCTCTTATGCTCATTATCATTTATTTCACTGAAAATAGATGAAATCTTAGATGAACTGGCAAGGGAAACTTCTCCTGATCAAGCCCCAGACCTGCCTCTTCTGAACCTTCAATCAAGTTCTCCAGCAAGCCAGGGTATAATCCATCTTGATGATCAATCAGCCCAACAGGTAATGCCTTGTCTCACACTGTATTTTAGCAAAATTACCCAATCGGCTAACACCTTCTTTCTTCTCTTTTCCTTAGAAGAACATCACTAAACCGACCACCAGCTACTCCTTCTCAATTGAGGACTACATCATTGAGAAAGGTGAAGAGATCACTTCCCATCAAACCTTATCGCTGGAAAATCAGGCTCGGCTAAAAGAGGTGATCATTCTGCTAAACAAGGATACCATCAGTCTGGTTCAGGATGCAGACCAGATAAAAGACCTCCTTGAACTCATTGATCAAGATATCCCCTCTGCTCTCAAGGCTCCCCTGGAATCTGCAGCCCATCTTGATGACCATTTTGCTATGGTGAGAAGGGCAACCAAAAATACATCCTCGAGGACCGCTCTGCAGAAGGATAGATCTTTGAAAAAGCTAGAGATTAAAGATCTTCATTCTCATATCCAGTCTACGAGAAATTCCTTGGCAACCTTGGAGCCTGAACTGAAAGCCATGGAGGATGAAAAAAGCAGACTAGAAGCTCAACTAGCCGAACTGAATGCCAAAATTCAGTCTCACAGGGCCCATATGACTAACTTGCCGAAGAACATAGAAGCAGCTTCATTAAAAATAGCTTCGATCATCAAAGAAGATCAGCAGATCAAAACTAAATTGTCCAGCATCCAAAGTTCTGAAGATGAAGATCAAAAAGTACTAGATAATGTTAGCCGAATCAGGACTGAGGCTATAGAGGCAATCAATCATCTTCTGAACCAGTAAACATTGTTTTTGTAACAAACTTGAGTGTGATATCTTCTTTCCCTTGATTAATCAGCTTTATGCTTACTTATTTTTTATTCATTTGAAAGCAATCGGCCCCTTTCCCTTAAATTACTCGATTAGAATGTAGCCGATCGTCTCCATTCTTCCGATAGCCGAACGAATCCAATTCAAATATTGTGAGGGTATAACCGAACAATGTTGGTTCCAACAAACCAAGGAGATATTCGAGCGACGTTCAACTTAACCCATGCCTGGCCCAGCCCAGTAACGGCCCAGCCGAAAGGGAAAAACCCTACTCCGCCGTTCGGGATTCTCGCTCCATAACCCCGTGGAATTCGCCACGATCTTTCGCTTCGGCTTATAAATAGACCTTTCCATTAGCCTTCATCGCTATCTTTGCCTTAGCGTTCTCACACCCGTCTCCTCCATTTCCTTCGTTCGATTTATTCCAGAAGAAAACCCTAACTTCCATCAAAGCAAATGACGAACAGTGGCGATCGTGGTAAGCGTCCTGCCGATGGAGAAGCTGAAGGAAGCAGAGCATCGCGCTGCCGGCGTCGTGGGTATGATTCGGCTCTTTGCCCCCTTTGCAATTTCCTTGTTCATCTCTTAATTTTGACTTTCTCTTCCTCATTTATCAGGATAAGGGTCATCAGCTCCAGCCAATACCATCTCCTTCCTCCGGTGACGGCAGCTCAACTGGGAACTCCATCATCCGGCTCCTCCGGGTCTCCCAGCTCCTCAAGCTCTTACCATTCCAATCCCTGGGGTTCGGCAGAACCAGTAGATGCACACCATCCCTACTCTCACGAGGAGGCGCTCAAGTTTTGCCAGGAGAGGGACGAAGCCCGGGAGGAGCTAGGCGACGTCTCCAAGAAGTTCGGCATCGATCAAGCCGAATGGGAGGACCTGCGGAAGCAATTCTGCGACGCCATCACCGGTTTGTTATCTTCATTTAGTTTTATCATCCTGACTCCCTTTGCTTGCCGACCCATTTCTTCTTTTCTGCCCAGCTCTTTCCGCGGAGAATGACCGCTTGAAGACGGCGGCGAACAAGATTGCCGACAAGGTGAATGCCCAAGGGGAGACGTCCGAGGCACGCCTTGATGCTGTGGACGGCCGCATTGATCAGGCCGTCATCCAAGGTGTGCACCTCGGTGCTTCTCTCGGGCTGGCGGCAATGACCTCCCAAACCAACGAGGATTACTCATCCCAGCCAGTTGGCTTCGTTGGAGGACGCCCGGACGAAGTCGACGACATCGATGAGCGTCTGGAGGCCTACGACGATCATGCTGCTGCCCTTGCCGAAATCACAAACCCCCAATCCGTCCTCAACAAGTTATTTGAGGAGTAGTTTGTATTAGGATGAACTTTACAAATAATCTCATCCTTTGGAATAATATTTACTTCTTTGACTCTTTTCGGTAAAATTCCACTTGCAACTGTCAGAAAAATGCCGAAAACAACCCATTTTTGGATAAACATTCTTGTGCTAGAGGCGATGCAAACTGCATCGGCTATTTTGTGCTAAAGGCGATATGAACGATATCGGCTATTCTCAGTCTTGCATCTGATTTTTAGGCTAAAGGCGATATGAACAATATCGGCTATTCTCTTTGTCGGTTTTTTCTGATCTACATTTATGAACCAACCTCAACACTGGGGTAATATTTCTTAAGAAATCTTCCATTGATAGCTCTGGTAAACTCCTCCCCAAATAAAGTCTTCAATATGTATGCATTGCCAGGTACACATTCTACTATTCGGAAAGGACCTTCCCAATTTGGAGACCATTTGCCGAACGCTCTATCCTTTGTTCCAACTGGCAATATAGTTTTCCAAACCAAATCCCCTTCTGTGAATTGCTTCAGCCTAACCTTTTTGTTATAATACTTGGCAACGCGCATTTTATTTTTCTCAATATTTTCCAATGCCTTGAGACGAATTAAATGTAAATCTTCCAATTCATCCATCATCAGATTCTTATAATCTTCTTTTGCCAACTCTTTCTGTAACACAACTCGCCTTGAATCTAACCGTAATTCCCATGGTAGTACAGCATGATGCCCATAAACCAATTCATAGGGAGACGTTTGAGTGGACCCATGACAAGCCATTCGGTAAGCCCACAGTGCTTCATTAAGAACCAAGTGCCATTTCCTTGGTTTTTTCATCAATCTTCTTCTGGATAATTTTAATCATAATCTTATTTGATGCTTCTGCCTGACCATTAGCTTGGGCATAATAAGGAGAAGAATTATACAACTTAATCCCCATATCTTTGGCAAAATCACAGAATTCTGAAGAAGTAAACTGAGTTCCTTGATCAGTTGTTATAGTTTGAGGAATCCCGAATCTGTGAATTATATGTTCCTTAACAAAACTGATCATATTCTCTGACGTTACCTTCTTCAAAGGAATAGCTTCAACCCACTTGGTGAAATAATCCGTGGCCAAGAGTACAAACTTGTGTCCCTTATTAGAAGGAGGATTGATCTGACCAATTAAATCTATACCCCATCCTCTAAATGGCCAAGGCTTGATTATAGGATTCATAACAGACACTGGAACTTTTTGAATATTGCCGAATTTCTGACAATTGTGACACCCTTTGTAATATTCAAAACAATCTTCCAACATAGTTGGCCAAAAATAACCAGCTCTCCTAATTATCCACTTCATCCGATAAGCTGACTGATGTGCACCACACAATCCTTCGTGAACCTCATACATCACTTTCTTGGCCTCTTCTTGACTTAAGCATTTGAGCAATACTCCATCGATGGACTTATAATATAACTGATCATCCAGAAACACAAACTTGAGAGCTTTGTACCTGAGTTTTCGGGAAACCTTTTGAGATGGATTTTTCAGATAATTGGTAACTTCGTATCTCCAATCACCATCTACTGGATCAGTATTTAAAACATCTCCCTCCATAGCAAAAACTTCCCGATTCTCTCGATATCCAGAAGCAGCTTGAGCTAACTTATTTGCTTCTTCATTGTACTCTCTAGGGATATGATGCAAGGTTACTATCAGAAAATTCTTCAAAAGTTCCCTACACTCCTCATAATATTCTCTTAACACATTGTTCTTGCATTCATACTGACCATTCAGTTGATTAATCACCAACTCAGAATCCCCAAAGATTTCAACAGCAACGGCCCTTACTTCTATAAGAAGCTGAAGCCCTCTAAGCAATGCTTCATACTCTGCCTGATTGTTAGTAACATGAAATCCAATAGGAACTGCATACTCAAAAGCTTTTCCTTGTGGGGAAATCAAAAGAATACCAGCACCACCACCTTTGTTACAAGATGATCCATCGAAGAACAAGGCCCAAGGCACAATGCTTATCGCCTCAACAGAAAGATCCCGATGTTGGGTAATAAAATCGGCAATAATTTGACCCTTTACCGCCTTTGCCGATTCATACCTTAAATTAAATTCTGACAATGCTAAAATCCATTTGCCAATTCTTCCATTCAAAATCGGCATTGATAGCATATGTTTGATTACATCAAAACTAGAAACCACCACGCATTCGGCATTCAACAAATAGTGCCGAAATTTAGTACATGAGTAATACACACACAAGCAAAGCTTTTCTATAGCCGAATACCTTGTTTCCGGGTCTAGTAGTTTTCGGCTAAGATAAGCTACGACTCTTTCTTTTCCTTCAAATTCTTGCATAAGGGCCGATCCTATCGTTAGGCTATCAGCCGCCACATACAACTTAAAAGGCTTGTCAAGTTGTGGAGGTACCAGCACAGGTGGTGCCTTCATATATTGTTTGATCTCATCAAAAGCCTTTTGTTGTATGTCACCCCATATAAATTTTTGATCCTTCTTGAGCTTTAATAAAGGAGAAAAGGGCAACACTCTTTCTGATAGATTGGATATGAATCTTCTTACAAAATTGATTTTGCCTAACAATGATTGCAATTCTGTGAGATTGGTTGGCGGCACAACTTTGTCTATTGCTTCCATGCTCTTTTTCCCAACTTCAATTCCTCCTTTATGAACTAAAAATCCCAAAAACTCACCAGCCGACACTCCAAAGGCACATTTGTTTGGATTCATCTTTAAGCCATGCTTTCTTGTGCACTCCAAAGTCTTTCTTAAATCGGCTAAATGTCCTTTACGATTTCTAGACTTGACCACTACATCATCGATGTAGATCTCTACAATCCTGCCGATCAGCTCGTGAAAAATATAATTCATAGCTCTTTGATAAGTTGCACCAGCATTCTTTAACCCAAATGTCATGACTATCCACTCAAACAAACCAATATGACCAGGACATCTGAAGGCTGTTTTTGAAATATCTTCCACTGCCATAAAAATTTGATTATAGCCAGCATTACCATCCATAAAACTAATGACTTCATAACCTGCTGCTGCATCTACCAACAAATCGGCAACTGGCATTGGGTAACCATCCATGGGAGTAGCCTTATTAAGATTTCTGAAATCTATGCAAACTCTCATTTTTCCATTTTTCTTGTATACCGGTACTATATTTGAAATCCACTCTGCATACTTGCATGGCCGAATGAAGTTTGCTTCTATTAATCTTTCAACCTCCTTCTTCACATCGGCCAATACTTCCTCTTTGTATATCTTCCTTGGAGGTTGTTTATAAGGACGAAATCCAGGTTTAATGGGTAATCGATGCTCAACAATGGAACGATCCAATCCAGGCATTTCCGTGTAATCCCAAGCAAAACAATCTTTAAACTCTTTCAACAAATCTATCAACTTTGATTTATATTCTGAGTCTAACTTTGCACTAATATATATCGGCCTTGGCTTAGAACCATCACCAACATTGATTTCTTCCAACTTATCAGCCGACATAAAACCATGTCCCAACTTTCCTTTGTTGCCATCGACGGGATTTCCCATTAAAAATTGCTATGAGAGCCGACTGCTTGGATCGGCTGTTGATCCTCGCTGAAAACATTTACAGGACCTTCTTTCCACAGTTTTCCAGAGAAACAATCGACGCCTTCATATTCCCAGTAGGTAGATTCTGTGGCAGCAACACTTACCGAATCGTCAGCATGCACAACTTCAACATCATCTCCAATCCATTGAATGAGAATTTGATGCATTGTCGAAGGAATGCAGCAATTAGCATGGATCCAATCTCTACCCAAGAGTAGACTATATGCCCCCTTGCCATCAATGACAAAAAAGGTAGTAATCAGAGTTTTAGACCCAATAGTCAGCTCGACATGGACAGCACCTCGGGTATCAGAAGGATTGCCAGCAAAGTCCCTAAGCACCATGTCAGTTTTCAACAATTCTTCATTAGTCATCCCAAGCTTCCTGAAGGTAGCATAAGGCATGATATTGATAGCAGCCCCTCCATCAACAAACATCTTGGTCAAAGGCTTGCCATTGACATATCCTTTTAAATAAAGTGGTCTTAAGTGACGATTCTTGATTGGTTTGTCAAAAACAGCCTGCTGAGTTAATACAAGCTGAGCCATCAAATCCTGACATTCACTTTCATCAAAATCAGAGTACACCTCTTCTTGGACATCTTGGCTTTCGGGAGCTACAAACTCTGATGGGAGGAAGAAAGCCATGCAAGCACTAGCCGAAGGACCACATCCATCAGGCTTCTTTTTAGGACGCCATATTTGCTTTGTTTCGGTAACTTCCTGTTCCAACTCCCTATTCCTCAACCGTTGAACTCTTCTTTTCTGACTTTTCCTCAAGCCTGGAGGACACCACTGTCCTTTTTGCCATACGTATTTATAGAAGTCAGCTTCTTCATCATGCATTCTATCATGAATCCAACCTTGACCTGCAAATCTTTTCCTTTGCTGATTCTCAAAACCATCTATTTTTAAGCGCCGATCATCTTCAGGAACCTTCGTTCCAAGTCTTTCATAGACGGGACGGCGGTTGACTCGAGATTGCCTATATTCGGAGTACTGAGCACTACACTCCGGACAATTATTTCTTGCAGGCAACCTCAAACCTTCATTCCAACAATGCCTAAAGAACGAACAACCCCAATGAGACTGCTCCTGTTCTGTCATGTATTCTTCTTGCTCCCTTCGGTATACTTCTTCCTCATACCTCCGGCATTCTTTCATAAACCATTGCTTCTTACAGTATTCCTTCTCTTGTTCCCTCTGCCACTTGTTTAGCAAAATACGGGATGTAACTCTGGGTTTGGAAGTTTGACCTTTCTCGGTTCGGCTATTCTGAAACCGAACTCGTTGCTGCAACTCTCTACTGGTGACTTGCCGATCCGGGTCAACAGCACCACTCTCCTTTGCTCTATCAGAAGTCAACACCTTCACCTTGCCTTTACCTTTGAGATCATTAGCAGAGACCATATTCACAGAGAAAGAAATCATATTTTGTGGAAAAGGCTGATCATCAATTTTCATCTTGCCATCAAACCTCAAATGTCCCTCTTGGATAGCTTTCTGGATTCGTATTCTGAACACTCGGCAATCATTGATAGAGTGAGAATTAGTGTTATGGAAGCCACAATACTTTTTGTCTTTCACTCCTTCAGGACGTAGCATAGGATGTCCTTCTAGCAGCTTGATGCGTCCTTCCTTTATCAATAATGCAAAAAGCCTGTCTGCTTTAGTAACATCAAAATCATAGGTTCCCTTCTGTTGTTTCAACCAGCGTTGATTAACTTGAGTGGGTTCCTTTGCCCAATTCAACTCAGCTGCAGCTATCTCATCTTCATCAATATACTCAGTCGCTTCATCCAGAAAGCCTTGATACGCCTCATTAGTGGCATTGTTCTTCTGAAAGCGATTATCTCTCCTGAATCCTTGGGCTTGATTACTCATAACTGCTAAACGCTGTGCAAGTTGGCCAAGATCATCAAACTCTAAACCGAACAACTTCTCCCTGATATTCAGCAACATTCCTGCTATAGCTATTCTAGGTAGTTGATCATCTGGTAAATTCAGAGAATAACACATATTCTTGGTCTCCCTAAATCTGCGAAGATACTCCAATGGCGTTTCATTTGTTCTCATCCTCAGACTCATGAGATCAACCAACTTCTTCTCATTGGTACCCGTATAGAAATATGAATGAAACTTCTGCTCTAGTTCTGCCCACGTACCAATGGAATGAGCTGGTAGAGACGTGAACCATGTGAAAGCTGGTCCTGTAAGAGACAAAGGAAAATATCAAATCCTCCAAGCTTCATCTGAAGCAGCTTCTCCAAGCTGCATTAAGTACCGACTGACGTGCTCTATGGTACTAGTATCATCTTGACCAGAAAACTTGGTCAAATCTGTTGGAGGCTTGACCCTTGGAGGCAATGCCACTCTGTTGTACCATTCTGGATAAGGAGACTTGTATGAATAGGATTGATTTTTTGGCTTCAAGCCGAACTGATTTTGCATCATATCAGCCATCCTGTGCATCAAAACATCAATGCCTGGATCCTGATTTCCTTGTACTTGCACTCCAGAAGACAATCCTGAAAAACTTTTATACCCTGGATTTGGCACAGCATTGATAGCACTGTAATCAGTAAATTCTTGATATCCATCTCCATACATATTCTTCTGCAATCTGTTTGATGCTGGAGAAACTCTATAAGCTGAAGGTGGCACTTCTCCTGTGGTACCAAATGTCACCTGGCCATAGGTGGGATGTGATTGCTTTTCAGTGTGAGTCAATCCACCTATATTTGAAGGCGACGCTACTTCTTTTCCAACAGGCTTCTCTTGATGCTTTGGAACATTGAAAAGCGTCGGCCCACTGAGTGGCCCAACATTTTCTTCGAAGTATTTATCAACCATTGGGCCAAAAGTACTGATCATGATTGCCCGAAAGGTATTCAGAAAAGCTGTGTGATGGTTTGTCATGGTCTCTCCCATAGCTTTATAAACCAGGGCTGCCATCTTCTGAGCATCCTCCTCTTCAGTGTAATCAGTTTGATGCGGAAGAAGAACCCTCAGCATTGACTGCTTTTGAAATACTTTATTGCTCTTGTTTTTGGAAAAAGACATCAAGCATTTCCGTTGGTATTGCTCGCATGCTTGTAGCACTAAATCCTTGTAATTATCTGGCAATTCTGTCATGCTTACATCCAGAACATGATCATTGTTGATCTTAGATGCCATCTTGAACTAGCAGATTTGTCCCACCGAGCGTGCCAAAAAGTGTGTTGACACAAAATGCGACACTGTGCCTCACACACAGCAAGCCGAAAAGCGTAGCTTCAATCGGGTTCCCGGGTGCTTCGTTATCCGGAAGCGTGCCAGTCAGTTTGACCTGAAAACTAACAAGGGACAAAATAATTAAATGTCAAACCGGAACATGTCGGGTAATACCAGACAGTTCCACATATACGGCCCTGAAGCCACTTACAACGACATACAGCTATAGAGAGCTGTCTGCCAATGAGTTCATAAACCGTTCAGCTAATGATAAGATAAATGCACGTGGAGATCTGATTGCCGAATATACGTGCATGGGAAGACATGTTTGAATAAGTGAAATTAATTATGAGTTAATGCATAACCAAGCTCGGCAATCTAGCCGAGTTGGGGTCCATGAAGCAGGAACGTGCAAATAAATACATTCAAACTAATCTAAAACCTGCATCTGCCGCACGACACCTAGTTTCGTCAAAGCTTAAACGTAATTAAAATACACGAACCCACGACATGTGACAATCTAGATCAAAATAACTCAGCCATTACGAGCGTATTATCTATTTGCGAAGGTAATACGAAAATAATGATCATTGAAGCGCGAATAAAACCATAAGAGAGGGCCGAACAATATTGATCTAGATCGGGCAGAAGTGTGTTACAAATATATAAAATATTTAAAACATGCAACACTGGATAACTTAATGAATCTATTTAGATTTGCCATATCTAATAGAGCCGATAACTATCTTGCTTTCACTAAGCGTATTGAACAAACGCCTGCCGCACGGTATTTACTCATAAGCAAAGCATAAGCAAAGACTTCTTGATTGTCAAGCAAAGATCCGCCGCACGATCATTGAAAACAAACAAGACTGCTTGCATCACGTCTAAATCCACCGCATGATACTAGACATGATAACAAGGTTGTCGGAACTTACGGAGGTCGACGGATCGATGACTCCTCTCGAAGAACTCGACGACACGACAAAAGGACTCGAAAGTTGGCACGGGGCCGGTTGTATTGATTTTGGTTGTGAACCCTTATTACATTGGTCGAGGGTCAATATTTATACCCTGGACAAAACACGAGTCCTAGAGGACTACGATTTACAAAGGAACCTTTAAATAAACTTGGAAACTCGCGATTCCTTACCCTAAACTTTTAGAGTCCTTTACTATTACAACTTTCACCTTTTCGATCGGCCTTGCCTGCCATCTTCTGTCTTTCCCGAATGGAATCACCGCTTTTCTGGAATAACCGACCGCAATGCATTTAGCCGACCGCTTGCTTTGTTTGCCGAATACCCTTCTTCCCGCATGTGGGTCTACATGTCATCTTCCAGAATCGACCAAAATCCAGTGTTAACAACAGGTTCCTCATGTTCATTTATTGTCGCCACGGGAGAACTTGCAACAGGTGTTGGCACTACAGTGTCCTGCACTGTCGGTGCAACAGCAGCAGGTAGCGTGAAGAATGGTTCTTCAACCATCGGAGTGGGTACATGTACCTGCTTCTCCTGTAGGCTGATTTCTCGTGCTACCATGCTCCCCCTGATCATGTTATCCTCCAAGAACACAGCGTGTCTTGTTTCTACAATCTTTGTATGTCTATCAGGACAATAGAAGCGATATCCTTTCGATCTTTCTAGATAGCCAATAAAATGGTAGCTGACTATCTTAGAGTCTAACTTTCCTATGTTTGGGTTAAACACTTTTGCCTCAGCTGGACAGCCCCACACACGCAAATGGTTAAGTGAGGGTTCCCTTCCTATCCATAATTCATATGGTGTTTTAGGCACCGATTTACTTGGTACTCGATTAAGTATGTGAATGGCAGTTTTCAGTGCCTCCATCCATAAACTAATCGGTAATGTGGAGTAACTCATCATGCTTCTTACCATATCCATTAAGGTACGGTTACGTCTTTCAGCCACTCCATTCTGCTGAGGCTCCCCCAGTGTAGAGTACTGAGCAACTATGCCATTTTCCTATAGGAACCTTGCAAATGGTCCAGGAATTTGGCCATATGGGGTGTGTCGCCCATAGTACTCTCCACCTCGGTCTGATCGTACTATCTTGATTTTCTTATTGTGCTGATTTTCAACTTCAGCTTTAAATATTTTGAATTTATCCAATGCTTCCGATCTTTCTTTAATTGGATAAATATTGCCATAACGAGAGTAGTCGTCTGTGAATGTTATAAACGAGTCATAACCATCCACACTTTTCATAGGAAAAGGACCACATATGTCTGTGTGGATTATTTCTAAAATTCTTGTGCTTCGTTTGGCATCTTTCTTAATTTTCTTAACATACTTTCCTTTTATGCAATCAATACATTGTTCTAAATCTGAAAATTCTAAGTGCAGGAGAATTGATTCCTTAACCAATCGTTTCATTCTCCCCCTCGAAATATGGCCCAAGCGACAATGCCATAATTTCGAAGAGACAGTATCAATTCTCTTCTGCTTCTTAGTTACATCCGTAGATGGGGAATCATTCACATTCTCATCACATACATTGTTCGCATTCTCAGTAAGAGATAATAAATAAAGCTTGTCTTGTCGGAAGGCAAGACCAACACATTTATTATTAACCAGTATCTTACACTTGCCATCACCAAAATGGCAATCAATTCCATCATCATCAAGTTTCGAAACACTTATCAAATTTCTACGCAAAGAGGGAACATAAAGTACTTCTTTAAGTCTAAGTACAAAACCATTATTCAATTCTAAAGAAAAATCTCCAATGGCTTCAACATTGGCTTGCACTCCATTTGCAACTTTAATCGTTCTTTCTCCTCTTTGCAAGGTTCTCGTCCCACTTAACCCCTGTAAGGAATTTGCAACATGAGTAGTTGCTCCTGAATCAACCCACCAAGTGGATTTATCATAACATAAATACAGAGATTCATCTACAAATATAATAAATTCATCACCTTTCTTTAGCAGAGATTTCAGGAAGTCTAGATAATCCCTCTTGTAGTGTCCCTTCTTGAAGCAGTGCTTGCACTGATCTTTTTCAGCTCCACCATACTGCTGATTCTCAGAATCCTGGGGTTTCTTTCCCTGTGAACTAGAGGAAGAGGTCTTATCCCACTTAGGTTTCCCTTGTGGTTTAGAATTCTTGCCATTAAAGTTCTTTCTTTTGTTGTCCTTCACAAAATGAGCAGATTCACCTTGTGAGGACTTTATCCTCTCCTCTTCTTGAGCACACATTGAGATGAGTCTTTCTATGCCCCATCTTTCAGGCTGCATATTATAGTTCACAATGAAGGTGTCATATTCTTTTGGCAAAGAAGCAAAAATCAAATGAATCAGGAAATCCTCCTCCTTCAAATTCATTTCTTTTAGCTTGGATGCCATAGTGTTCATCTTCAAAATGTGCTCTCTTATGCTACCACCAGTGAATTTCTCATTCACAAGCTTCTTAATCAGTGAACTTGCTGTGGCCTTGGTAGACCCAGTAAACTGACTCTTGATTTTCTCAAGATATTCTTTGGCAGTAGCACATTCAGGGATTGAGCCCCTTATCTGTTCTTCTATGGTGGCTTTGGCTACCAACAGGCACTTGTGGTTGGAGAGAGTCCATTGCCTATGTTCAAGGTCATCTTTCATTCTTATTTCAGCATGATCACGCTCCCGAGAAGCAAAATCAGCGTCAAATTCATTGTCACCTCTCACCGGGTCCTTTGGCTCAGTAGGACACGGTGAGGTGATGGCAAAATCGACCTCTCCCAATGCAAGTTCCAATTCATACTTCTCCCGCCACACACGGTGATTGGTTCCGTTGAGTGTCGGGATGTTGGCAATGTTCACAATGCATTTGCCTCCTGAAATCACACCAGAGTAAGTAAGAAACATTTATACATAAAATTCCATGCTTTAACTCAACATTGGTCAAATTAAAACTTATAATTCATCCATGCAAACATTTTACATCACCGTTGGGCAGAAGTAAAATTAATGCACAATTTCTCATGGATCAAAAATTATAATATTGTTATTAACAACGTTGGTCAGAAAATAACAATATCATAATCGCATCAAAATTATCAGAAATTCATTTCTCTTAAAATTAAATTATCCCGTTGGTTCAAATTTAATCAAAGAGAACAATAATTATCATGCATAGCGGAAACATTAATAATCTTTCATGTTATTATTTTCCAGAAGCACTAAAAAATTTACTGTTTTCTGAGCAAAATGTCGTTGGATAAAATTTGCACAGAAAATTGTATCAAAATCATTCAAATTCATCAAAATATGCATTTAAAATTGCTCCTGGAAAATAATAAGAAAAATTTTCTTCTTCTTCTTTCAGCCCAGCGCGGCCCAAGACGCGCTGAAACCGGCTCGGCCTAGCGGTCCTCGCGCGCACAGGCCGCACCCAGGCCGCAACCTGGGCCTGGGCCAGCAAAGCGCCGCGCGCCCTCGCGCCTGCCTGGGCCAGCGAGTTGGCCCAGCGAAACTCGACCGTTCGATCTGATCCGACGGCCGAGCGGCTGTTTCGCGCGGATCAAAAGTGTCGCCGCGGCCGGCGCCCTAGAAACCCTAGCCATTTGACCCTTCCCTTTCTCTCTCTTCTTCTTTGCCGCTCTCTCTCATCTCTCTTCAGCCGCAGCAGCGAGCCACAACCAAGAGCGAAAGAGCGATGAGCGAGCGGTCCTTTGCGCCGTCGCTGGCCCCCTCGCCGGCGCGCGTGCTCCCTAGCGGGTGAGCACGCCGCCATCGAGCGGCCTGGCCACGGCGCTTCCTTGGCCGAGCCCGGCGAGCCAAAAGTTCATCCGATGCACCCTAACCCTACCCCTACTTTCCCCTTTCTTTCTTTTGAGTTGTTCTTTTTGGGTTTATCTGAATGGGGAAAATCTAGGGTTAGGGTTAGGGTTTGTTCTTGCCGATTTCTTTCTTTTCGTTCATCCGAATGGAAAACTTGGGGTTAGGGTTAGGGTTTCGGCCCTTCTTTCTTTCTTCTTCCCCTTTTCTCTCTTTCGGATTTGCGTCTAGGGTTCTCGGAATCCGACCCTCCCTTTTCCCCTTCTTCCGATTTGATTTGGGGAATTAGGGTTAGGTCTTAGGGTTCAGTTTTCTATTTTCTTTCCTGATCCGCATCAGATCGGTTGGTTTCACTTCCCCGATCTGATTTCTTGTTGAACCGTGGCTCTGATACCATTGTTAGCTTTCATTTTAGTCATGTTCATCAGATCGGGATGTATTGGTAGTAGGAGTAGGTGTTCGGGATCACAGAGAGACAGAGAGAGAAGGGGTGATTGGTTGCAAACCATCAAATGCCATAGTTGTCGAAGCTCCGGACGGGGTTTCGTTGACGGACGCCATCTGCGGGCCGGCAGCGACGTTCGGTGGAGAGGGAGTCGGCGCTGTGGCGTCCTCGGCGGCGGCGTGTGCGCCGGGGTGGCGTTGCCGGCATCGGTGGTGCTTCCCGTCGCTGGCAGCGCCCCTTCTCAAGATCGGGTCTAGGGTTAGGATGTCGGTGGGGTGACTAGCGGCGCGGTGAACCTCGTACTGTGAGCCCCGGCCCCCACCTTTCCTTTATAGCGCTGTGCGATGGGGGCCCACCAACCATGTAGGGTTGGGCACCCCCGATCAGGGCGCGAGAACAAGGCCCAGTTAGGCCATTGGGCCTAACTGGTGGGAGATCAATCCTAACACGCTCAACCTGTTATAAACGATAGGCAATATAAACGACGAAGAACAGTTGATCCAACATAGGAGACACGAGATTTTAACATGGAAAACCCTCCCAAGGTGGAAGGGAAAAAACCACGGACACCAGCCAGCAAATCTTCACTATATCAGGTGAGGTTACAAACGCCGGAGATTTACAACTTGGGGATACCCTAACCTAGGGGCCTTCCCGTATACAAGTCTATGATGCATCTTTTCATGAGAGAGGTGGTCCGTATATATAGGGAGGAAAAAACCCCACACCCTCGTCTATTAGCAATATGGAACTAATATATGGTGTAGTCCCTCTTAACGCTAATGGGCCGCTTCGCTTTGGCCCAAGCTTGAATTTGGATCATAGCTCAACAAACTCCACCTTGAGACAAATTCCTTCTTGTAGCATAAAACGAACCTTCACCCTGAAACAACAAAGAAATACTTCCGGTGCCAAATAGCCTCTTGGTCTAAACAGTTATACCAACTAAGCTTGAGCAAAGCTCAAACTTAGCAACAGGAACTGGCTTTGTCAACATATCAGCAGGATTATCATGAGTGCTTATCTTGCATACCTTCAGCTTACCTTGCGCGACCACATCGCGAACATAATGGTATTTGACATCAATGTGCTTCGTTCTCTCATGGAACATCTGATCTTTAGTGAGACATATAGCACTTTGACTGTCACAAAATAAATTAATGCAAGAATCATCTCCACAAAGCTCAGCAAACAAACCTTTCAACCAAACTGACTCTTTACATGCTTCAGCAATAGCCATGTATTCTGCTTCAGTGGTAGACAGGGCAACAATGGGCTGTAATGTTGCCGTCCAACTCACAGCACAACCACCAATAGTGAACACATAACATGTGAGAGATCTCCTCTTATCCAAATCAGCAGCAAAATCTGAATCCACGTAGCCATTGAGTCCATTATTAGTCCTGCCAAACTTTAAACAGGCATTTGTTGTACCACGAAGGTACCTGAAAATCCACTGAACAGCCTTTCAATGTTCTTTACCAGGATTAGCCATGTATCTACTAACCAAACTCATAGCATATGATAAATCAGGACAGGAGCAAACCATGGCATACATCAAAGAACCAACAGCACTAGAATATAAAACTCTTGACATGTACTCAAAATCCTCATCCGTACTAGCACATTGTAAAGCTGATAATTTGAAATGAGGAGCAATAGGAGTACTAACAGACTTTGCATCATGCATGTTGAAACGATGAAGAACTTTCTTAATGTAACTTTGTTGTCTCTTGTAATTTCCATACCTAGAATCTTCTTAGCAGCATCAAGATCCTTCATCTCAAACTCACTACTCAATAGTTTCTTCAACGTAGTGATTTCTTTCTTGCTCTTGGCAGCAATCAACATATCATCAACATATAACAGCAAGTATATAGGTGATCCATCAATAAATTTAATGTACACACAGCTATCAAATTCAGACATCTTAAAACTATGTGACATCATAAAAGAATCGAACCTTTTATACCATTGACGAGGAGACTATTTCAAACCATATAAGGACCTCTTTAATTTGCAAACATGATCCTCCTTACCAGGTACTATGAACCCTTCTGGTTGGTCCATGTATATCTCCTCCTCGAGCTCTCCATGTAGAAACGTAGTCTTTACATCTAACTGCTCAAGCTCAAGATCTCGCATAGCAACAATACTGAAAAATGTACGAATTGAACTATGCTTTATAACTGGAGAGAACACATCATTATAATCAACACCAGGAATCTAACTAAAACCTTTTGCTACTAACCTTACCTTAAATCTTGGAGGCTCACTAGGAGACAAACCCTCCTTTCTTTTGAAGATCCATTTACAACGAACGGCCTTCTTGTGTTTAGGCAAGCGCACAACATCCCATGTGTCATTTTTCTCAAGTGACTGCATCTCTTCTTGCATAGCGGAAATCCATTTCTCGCGGTCACTAGAAATAACAGATTCAGTGTACGTAGCCGGCTCATGAATGTTCTCAACCTGTTCAGCACAACTAAAGACATAATGAACAATATCACATTCCTCAATTAAACGTGGACGAGGTCCACAACTTCTCTTTGTTCTGCGATCTGCAATAGACTGATTTTGAAGTTGCAAAATAGGAGGTGGGTGCTGAACAATATCATGAACATTGTTATCAACAATTTCAGTTTCCTGATCATCTACGTGCTCCACCTGCACGCTAACATGTTCCTGCTCCTCATCAGAACCAACTGGTGAAACATCTGTGGACAAGCTGTCGTTAAACATAACAGATTCATTGAAAACAATGTTCCTGCTCATGAAAGTCTTTTTAGTTTTAGGATTCCATAACTTATATCCTTTAACTCCAGAACCATAACCAAGAAACAGACACTTAATGGCTCTAGGTTCTAGCTTTCCATTATCAACATGAGCATAAGCAGTGCAACCGAAAACTCTCAACTGTGAATAATCAGCAGGCATACCAGACCATACCTCAATGGGAGTTTTCTTATTAAGTGGGATAGAAGGTGATCGGTTGATCAAGTAACAGGCGGTGTTAGCAGCCTCAGCCCAAAAACGCCTGTTCATACGAGCATTGGACAACATGCAACGAGCCCTCGAGATGATCGTTCGGTTCATGCGCTCAGCCACACCATTCTGCTGAGGAGTGTACGGGATGGTGTGGTGCCTAATAATGCCTTCTTCCCTGTAGTAATCATTAAAAGCATCCGAACAGAATTCACCGCCATTGTCAGTACGAAGCAATTTTACCTTCTTTTTAGTTTGCCTTTCTATCATAACTTTCCACTCTTTAAAAGCAGCAAAAGTATCATCTTTATTTTTTAGAAAGTAAGGCCACACTTTTCTAGAGTAATCATCAATAATGGTAAACATGTAACGAGCACCACCATAAGAGGGCTTACGAGACGGCCCCCATAAATCAGCATGTACATAATCAAGTGTACCTTTGGTGGTATGAACAGATGCATTGAATTTTACCCTCTTGTGCTTACCAAAAACACAGTGCTCACAGAACTTCATCTTACCCACAGTGCAGCCATCCAGCAGGTCTCTCTTGATCAATTCTGTCATACCAAGTTCACTCATATGCCCAAGACGCATATGCTAGAGATTAGTTTTACTTGGTTCATCATTAGAAACAGCAGCAGCAGTGACAGAACCATGTAAAGTACTTCCTCTAAGAACATATAACTTTGTAGAGTTCATATCACCTATCATATAAATGAGAGAGCCTTTTAATACCTTACACACTCCATCTGAACCAGAGTGTCTGTACCCCTCGGCATCAAGTGTGCTGAGGGAGATGAGATTTTTGACCATCCCTGGTATGTGTCTCACATCTTTCAGTGTGCGTATCATGCATCTTGATCTGAACGGAGCCAATGCCCACAATCTCACGTGGGTTATTATCTCCCATACGCACGACATCTCCACTCTGCACAGACTCGTAAGAACTGAACCAATCTCTGTTAGAGCATATATGAAACGAGCATGCAGAATCAAGTATCCATTCATCACGACTAGCAACACAACCAGCAAAAACAACCAGAACATCTCCTGAATCAGAAGTATCAACAGCGGAGACAACAGAGGCCTTACCATCACCATCGGATTTATTTTTCGGTTTATACGTACCATTTTTTTTTCTCCTTATTCTGCAGCTTCCAACAATCCTCAATGACATGAGTATCTTTCTTACAATACATGCAAAACTTATCCCTGCCTCTGGACTTAGAACGGCCTTTACCATTCTTGCTCTTGTCTCGATTATTGTTGTTGTTGTAGATTTTCTGCTCGGGCCTGCCTCTAACCTGCAACACTTCGCCCTTGGAGGACGACACATCAGACTGAACCATACCTTTCATCTTCTTTCTCGTCTGGAAGGCCTCATATACTTCTGCAAGAGTTAGTTCATCACGGTTTAATAGTATGGTATCTCAAAAATTTGCAAACGAAGTAGGCAGTGAGCATAACAGTAGAAGAGCTAAATCTTCATCATCATATTTTACCTCCATCGACACTAGGTCGGCAACGATCTCCTTAAAGATCGATAAGTGGTTCATCACCGAACCACCTTCTTGCAGCTTGTGCGTGAACAACTTCATCTTCACGTGCATCTTACTGGTTAGATCCTTGGACATACAGATCGATTCCAGCTTGAGTCAAAGTTCTGCGGTAGTTTTCTCCTACAACACTTCTTGTAAAATATCATTATGTAGATGAAGTTGAATCAGAGACAGCGCCTTACGATCCTTCCGCTTCTCTTCAGCGGTCCATGACTTCTGCCCTTTTCCTCTGAAACCGTCCAGCGCCTCATCAAGATCCGAAGATTATGTCAAAATCGCTCGCATCTTGACTTGCCACAGTGCAAATCTCGTCTTGTAATCCAGCAGCGGTAGATCAAACTTCATCGATACCATTGCGAAAACCCTAAGGTCAAACCAAGCTCTGGTACCACTTGTTATAAACGATAGGCAATATAAACGACGAAGAGCAGTAGATCAAACACAGGAGACACGAGATTTTAACGTGAAAAACCCTCCCAAGGTGGAAGGGAAAAAACCACGGGCACCAGCCAGCAAATCTTCACTATATCGGGTGAGGTTACAAACGCCGGAGATTTACAACTTGGGGATACCCTAACCTAGGGGCCTTCCCGTATACAAGTCTATGATGCATCTTTTCATGAGGGAGGTGGTCCGTATATATAGGGAGGAAAAAACCCCACACCCTCGTCTATTAGTAATACGGAACTAATAGATGGTGTAGTCCCTCTTAACGCTAATGGACCGCTTCACTTCGACCAAGCTTAAATTTGGATCGTAGCTCAACACAACCCAAGTCCTATGCCAGTACCTGTAGGTCTAGGAGCTGCTTCGCGGGGTGACGCTAAACCCGCTGCAGTCGGATCGTTTCATCTAGAAGTGGTCAAAAGATGGGAAGTACTCTGCCTCATCGACCTACAGAGCGTTCTTCGCAGGCTCCACATCTTTGATCAGGGCCAGGGAGCTATGAAAAAAACCAAGGCACCGCCGCGCATAAAGTTCTTTTGCTGGCTCGCTCTTCGTAATTGGCTATGGAGAGGCGGAAGAGGCATGGGTTGCAGGAGGTTGACGACTGCGCCCTCTGTGCTCAGGCACCAGAGACTTAGGGATACTTGTTCTTGGGATGCGTCTTCGCAAGAGAGCTATGGTTCTCGTTGTTGTCGCCAATCGGCCTGGTTATGATCATGCCGGAGCACGACGAAAACATCGGGGAATGGTGGCTGCGCCAGCGGCAACGTCTTGACTCGTCTGCTCGTCCGGTACTCAATTCCATGTTCCCGCTCGTCACTTGGAACCTATGGAAGGAAAGGAACAACAGGACCTTTGGGAGAGCAGCCGCGGATGTCAACGTACTACGACAAGCCGTCGCGCGGGAGGCAGAAGACTGGGTCGCGGCGGGATTCACGTCGCTCGCTGTTCCATCTGCAGCTTGGTCGCCATAGCTGGGGCTAATGTAACAACGACTTGAAACTCCAGTAGATAGGTCCTAGTCGCTCGATGTTGGCTTCTCGCCACTATCTGTGATTGCTCTGTAACACTTGGTTACTTTCTAAACGGGTTGAACACCCGATCGAGAAAAAAAATAAGGGGGCTGATGAAACATGATGCTGATCTGAATCTACCAGCGCAGGAACCGAAGACACGTAGTACGCTACTCTACTTGTTAGCGTAGTACGGGTGGAGCCTGCACCTGTGCATCTCATGGGCGGAGCAAGAGAGAAGCCGGTGTGGCGCCGATGGACGACGGTGGCGGTAGCCGAATCGAGAGGGGACTGGCTCACGCGCGTTGGTGTCGACCGTCGAGAGATGGCGAAGCACAATGGCAACCCTAGGGCCGACATCGACACGACGTGCCACGTTGGTTCGTGGCAGCGACGGTTAGCGGCGGCGGCGGCGGCGGCGGACTGACGCGGTGGAAGTCGGCATTAAACGACTCCGACGCCGTCCGCGCCGCGTTGGTTTGCGGCAGTGACGGTTAGCGGCAACGGCGGACTGACGCAGCCGTCCGAAGCCGTTTAGGATTCTAAATTTCTATTTTTTTGGGCTCTTGTGGACAGTGGCGGATGCACGATGCGGGATAAGGGGGGGCTAAAACAATGGAGATGTTGATTTGCATGAAGATTTAATGGTGAAATCAAGCTTTTGCTACAGTGGTTAGGCTTGAAATCAAGACATTAGGGGGGGCTGGAGCCCCCCCAGCCCCCCCTTTGGATCCGCCACTGCTTGTGGAAGGGAGGCATGGTAAGGCCCATGGAAATTTGGCCCGATGGTGTATGTTGACTGATCTAGCAATCGTAGCATCACGAATTTTATTTTTTTTTCCTAAAAAATGAATTATATTTTTATTTTAGTAAAACAATACTAATATTTTTTTATAATAGTTCCTAAACTAAATTCTAGAAACTCTCTCTTTTAGCCGCACCAAAGGCGAGCTCGCCACTTTGGTCGCGCTACATACATTGACATGACTTATTGAACATGCTAGCGTCGTCGCAAAAACTTTTCTTGTAAGTTGTTGATATGGAGGTGAGACTGGCAAACTGCTGAGTCACATCATCCTACTTGGCATGACTTTATAGAAGTGTGACTTATTTGTGTACATTTTTTCGATAGAGAGTCCTCCAAAAAATCTTAATTTTTTTTACATAGATACTAAAAATCAAAGGTGGCCCATTTTATTTGGAATGGGTGTCATATCTTTGTAGTTTTAAAACTATTTTTTTCTAAAATTCTGTATTTGAGTTTCTGTTAAGCTATTATTTTCTTATCAATCCAAAACAAAGGGCTAAGGACCTCCAAAAATATTGTCATTTTTCAGATAGATGCTAAAACAATCGTGGTTGTTTTGCTCGTATATATCTGGCATTATAGCTTCTGTTGTTTTGAAATTAAATTTCTTTTTGGAATGCGATATTTGAGTTTTTGGTAAAACAGCTTAGCACCAAAATGGTTCCCAAAAATCCTAAAAAATCATCTAAATTCTTGGTCCTGAAAATAGTATTTTGTTCGTGCTAAGAAGCTTTGGATTTCCCGGCACGGCTTCGCTTGAACTTTGTTGTAACCATTGTCGTTGTTCTAGACACCTCCTCTATTGTGCCTCACAACCAAGCTACGTTCAAGGCTCAAGCCCACGCGCCGGGTTGACAGGGTTTGTGGTAGGCCCATCATCAGGCCATGAGGCCATCACTGTCACCATCGGCGTCAGGCAACCATGAACCCCACTGGCGCAGATCCGGCCCAAGAAAGTCTACATTCGGCCCGTGGCATAGTAGGATCTACCACCTTCGCCATCAGCAAGAGTGCTGCCGCCAGAAGCTCCATACCGTTGATGCACCAAATATATATATAAAAAAGCACTAATATTTATTATACCAAATAAATATCATTAGATAATTATATTATATATTTTTATAAGAATCTGTTTGGATGCATAAATGTTCATACTATTTTCTACAAATATAGTCAAATTTAAAATCAGTGAACCCCTAAAATGTATGACGTGTATCTATTTTGGGACGAACAGAAAATAAACCAGTATTCCGGTGCCCTGCCATCAGCCACGGTTTGAGTTTGCTTGTCATGTTGTCGTCAATAGTCAAAATATATCTTATATATAATTTAAAATAGGAAGAGTAGTTGTCAGTTGGGACTTACGAGGAATAGTACTGCAAACCGCAAAACAAACGACTTGGTTTCAGCCCGGACTTATCACCTGGCCAATAGTATTTTCCTCTCAAGATAAATCAGCACCGCCAGACTTATCAGTCTAGAAACCAATCAACGAACAGAGAAAAATTAGGTGCATGTTTGTTGGAATCCATAATATCTCGTGCAGTTGGGCCGCCGTGGAGGACCGCGCCATCATCATATGGGCATTTGGGAGGGGGTCGTCGGCTCGTCGGCTGGCTGTTATGCTGGCTCATCATGTCGCTCCCAGCGCAAGGAAGAAGGGTGCGCCGTGCGAGTGCGACGGCGCCACGGCCGGCCGCGCGCGCGCGTCCGCCGGCTCATCATGACCACGCGCTAGATCGCGGGCGTGTCGCATCATCGCCCATCATGCGCGCGGGCGGTACATACAAGCGTTTATGACGATCCATCGAGACCTAACCTACCAACCTACTTTCCGTGGGCGTGGCTGCGTGCATCACTCACCCGCGCTGTACCGTGCACGTAAGTTATTTGGGCTGCGTTTAGTTCGGCCCCGGATTCGGCGACGCCGGAATCCTAGGTACTGTAGCTGTACTGTTGAGAACGGTAGCATTTCGTTTGTATTTGGTAATAATTGTCCCATCGTTGACTAATTAGACTCAAAACGTTCGTCTCGCAAAATACAACCAAACTGTGCAATTAGTTTTTTATTTCATCAACATTTAGTACTCCATGCATGTACCGCAAGTTTGATGTGACGGGAAATCTTCTTTTTGCATAGTGCCAAAGTTTGGAATTTAGGGAACTAAGGCCTGGTTTAGATAACCTCCAAATTCCAAGTTTTTTCACTCTCTCTCCATCACATCAATTTTTAGCCGCTTGCATAGAGCATTAAATGTAGGTAAAAAAATAACTAATTGCACAGTTTAGTTGGAAATCACGAGATGAATCTTTTGAGCTTAGTTGGTCCACGATTGGACAATATTTACCAAATAAGACGAAAGTGCTACTATTCATCGGGTTGAAATTTTTTGCAATCTAAACATGGCCTAAACAAGGGCTTGGGCATGTTTGTTCCTCGGGACCAGAGACCAGGGACTACGCGTACTGTTTGGTTCAAGAGACTAATCTGCTACATAAAGACCATGATATCCCTATTCAATACACAAATCAGCTAGGGCTATACCCTGTTCCCACGCTACTTTTTCTTGCCACGCTACTTTGCTTTGCTTTGCCTTGCCGCGCTGTCGGCAGGCTTTTCTCTCCCCCAAATCATTCATATATTCAAAATAGTGTTCGTGCAGTTCATAAATATTCAATATTACAAATCATCAGATCTACAATCTCCTAAATAAACCATAAGTTATCCAATCCCGAAATTGATTGATATTTTGATCTTCGTCCCCTTGACGAATGTGTCGTCTATTTCCTTGAGAAAACGACGATGCTTCGGCCATTGGAACGTAGTTTTTATCCTGATCGCACATATCAAAGTCCGTATCCGCTAAAGCACTCTCTCGAATGAAATTATGAACGGCCATGCAAGCCATAATTATTTGACTTTGCTTTGCCATTGGATAACTCGGCTAATCTAAGAATATCATCCACTTCATTTTCAAAATCCAAAAGACCGCTCGATGACATTTCGAAGTGAAGAATGTGAATAATTAAAGAGCTCCTTTTTACCTCTTGGCATTGGTCCTTGCCGAAACTCCTGAAGATGATACTTTGTTCCCTTGTACGATGCAAGATAACTTATTCGGTTCGGGTAACCCGAGTCTATAAGATAAAACTTTCCTACGTAACATGGAATTAAGACATAAATGCAGTTGCAGACTTGCAGCATGAAAATTGGCGTGCACAGCTACCTGAAGCACCCACCAGTATATATAAGATAAACTAAAAATTATTAACAATTATCTGACATCAAGCATACTAGAATGCTATGCCCGCAGATGTGGATCCACGGCCAACGCGGAGGGGCACCCTTCCCCTGCGGCCACCACCGCCGATTCCGGCCATTAGAAGCCCCTGCGGACCGGATCGTGATGGCCGCCCGCCAGATCTAGTTCCAAATCGGCTATGAGAGGTCGGGCGTGGAGGGTGAAAGTGGCTGAGACTGCCTTTGCCGCCAAGGCGAAGTGGAGGAAGGCCATGGCCGCCACGACCTCCATCCGCTTTGCAGCTACTCCTAGTTGGGGAAGACGTCGAGGTGGGGGAAGGCGTCGGCCTGGGAATTTAAATCCAGGTTCTCCATGCGCATGTGGGGAGTAGACTGGCTGCTGCCGGCGAAGGGAGAAGGCGGGGCCTAGGAATAGAAGCCGAACTCGACGGCGGCGGGGAAGGCAGGATAAGCAGAGGAGCCGGATGCGGCGTAGGAAGAAACCGATGCCTGAGTGAAGAAATCCCGGTAGTGGTTGTATTGGCCGTCCATGGCGGATGCGTCGTGTGGAGGAGTGGGAGGGGCGGCGTCGATGAGGGGAGGAACGGAGGCGGTGTTGTGCGGGCGAGCGAGGCGGCGGCGGGGAGGAGTGTGAGCGAGACGATAGGTTCGAGGGGAGTTTGAGCGAGTGTGACCGATGGAGCGAAATTGAGGGGCATGGGCTGGAAAGTTGGGCCACTAGTCCCAATTAACACCTCTCAAGGGACTAGTGGACTATGGACTACTAGTCCCTCTTTTAGTCCCCTTGTTTAACAATTTAGGGACTAAAAGAGGCTACAATCTAGTCTCTAGTCCCTAGTCACAAGGAAACAAACATGGCCTTATCATGGACCCAGCTAGCTAGTCACGGTTGACGGTTCAAACTTTAACCTTGATGATGATTATGGTAGCACCGGCTACTGTTTTAACGTGAGGATGAGGTTATATAATTATTTATCAATTAGCAAAGATGTCCGAGCGTTTCAAAGGGAGAAAAGAAACAATAGTATCTCTAGGCCAATAGATTTGATTCAACTCAAATGATCACATCATCTTTCTCCGTACCTCACCTTACACCGTTGATTACTACAGCTCAAATCCAGAGTACGTGTTTCTCTCCCATCCGCACAATAATGTTAATTTGGTGTCATAATAGTTATACTCTTTTCTAAAAATATGGTCAAAACAAAAATAATTTTAATTAATATAATTCTAAAAGTTGATTTCATTTGCAGCGGAGTGAGTATAATAAGAAAGAGTCTTCTAAATAATAGTAGTAGTTACATGCACATTATTTTTCACTACTATGCAATATCTATTTTAGGCAATAGTATATCACGCATATATATATATATATATATATATATATATATATATATATATATATATATATATATATATATTATCATGGTATTATTTGTTTTCGTTGCAGCATGGACATTTACCTAGTGATAGGAAAAATACCCGTGTGTTGCTAGAAAAATATATAGCAAACTTATATATGACTCAACTCTAATATATTGCAAAAAGTAAATATGGCACAAAGTTAATATTTGAGAATTTTTTTCCTGGAACATGAATCTTGTCGTCATGCTGTGAAAGAATTACGAAAAGGACTGTCGCACAGCTTACTTGAAGGTCTTTTTGTTTGGACGGTCTCAAGCAAAGTTCTTATAGTCACGAGAACTTCGAGAACCATGAACTAAATATGATATGTAATTAGGAAAAGAAACATATGTTCAGTTAAGGGCGTTTTACGGACATAGACAGGCAACAACACCTGATTCCAACCCAGCAGCAAAATGCCCGACGTGTGGGCTACATTTTTACATCTGGAATCCTTGAGTTTCTCAAATTCAATTTAGACCATCCTACCTTTTCTTTCTTTCTTGCACTTATCCACCTGGAACCCTTTCTTATCTTCTATTTCTTTTTCTCATCCTTTCCCCGAAACCACCGAACAGAGGCGCCCAATATCGAGCTGAACCCTGTCGGCGGCGGCCTGATCGGTTGTGAGGAAATAGTGACAGAAATTTTGCAGAGAGAGGCCCGGTCTGGGGTCCAGGACCATCGCCTTGCTCGCCCGCCTCTTGTGCCGAGCCGAGACCAGGATGGAAACCGAAATGCAGACGCAAACCAAGGTAAAACGAGAACTGCACAAGGAAGGCAGATAAAAAATAGTGGCAGAAATTTTACCTCTTTATTATTAGGGATAGAAATAGGGTGGGAAAATGTACCATTTCGTTACACGTTGCTTTTTCTAGTGTTGTGTTCAAATAGGACGAAACGAGTGACAAAGTGCTTACATTAAGTTAACTTTCTTGTGGTGAAATATGTCTAGTAGGATTTGAATTGCTTTTTTCCTTTGCCAATTCTAGTTTTGACAGTTGACGGCATGGCTCCTAACAATAAGACGACGTCTATAATCATTTTATCAATAGCAACATCCATCAATCTTGTTTTAGAGATATGCTCGTAGAAGTAAGGTGTGTATATACATATTATGGGGTATACACACGTGTATGTACCACCTCCGCTCTAAGTGCATGATTGGTTACCCGTTTTCATCTTAGCCTGGCCCGTCGCATGCACCTAGCACTCGTTTGGTTGGCTGAAGGACAGGGCGGATCAAGCGTGGAGCTCTATAGAGTTAACATAGAGAGAGGAGAGAGGAGAGAGGAGAAGACCGAGGAAAAAGGAGACAAGGAAGAAGAGGGAGGCTAGAGCAAGAAGAAGGGAGATGAGCCCCCACCTAAGGTTCGTACCTGTATTTGCCACTACCGAAGGAGGCACCGAGCGTGTCCGACGCGATGCAAAAAAAGGCAGCGAGCCTGGCTCCCCGGGTACGTGAATGGTAGTGGTTGTGTGCCGGACGAGAGAGCATTCGTGCAGGGTGAAAGAACAACAGAACACCGTTTCGTGTGGCTTGGCTTGACAGAAGCGAGAACCAAACAAAGACGGTTGTATCTGATATAAGACTAATTGGGCAGAGCATAGATCTTGAGATATACGAGCCAAGTCTCTCTCGGCAGCAAACCAATCACGTCTAAAATAATGCACATATCATTTTTCAAAGACTCAAGCTTTTTAAGTTTAGCCAAATATATGTAAAAAATACTAAATATTAATTTATAATATGTAATAAGTATCATTAGACTAATAGCGAAATGTACTTTTATAATGAAATTATTTGGAGACATAAATTTTCATACGTGTTTTTTTATAAATCTATTTAAATTAAAAATGTTTAGCTTCCGGAGAAACGAGATGAGTATTTTTTTTTTCTTTTAGGACAGAGGAATGGACGTGTTGCGTTGGATGCTATGTTTTGCCAGAGGAGAAAGAAATACGCAACAAAACTAGGGGCAAAATAGATATTTAATTTCCGGCCTGGTTTTTGACTCACGTCATCAGTTTAGCACGGTGAACAGATGCTGCAGTACTGTAGGCAGGGGTGTAATAAACAGGTCAGATTCAGATGGATACTTATAAATACGAATATAGGTATATTTTTTATCAGATTCAAATTTGTTTGTTAATGACAACTGTATCGAATATAAGATCTAAATCAATGTGACATCATATTTATTTGAATTTGAATATTCAAATGCAGATATGGTTTTGTATATTGAATGTTCTATTTAGTACCTGAACCCCGATGAGTCATAGGTTAGAAAATATCGGTATGATTTTACCCTTCATTCTTAGATTTGTATTTTTTTTTGCGACACATTCTTAGGCCCTGTTTGGTTTTCTCTTGCTAAACTTTAGTAGCTAAAGTTTGGACTAAACTTTAGTCACTGGATGTTTGGTTTGGGTGAGTAAAAGATGCATTTTAGTCAGGGTGTTTGGCTCTAAAATGACTAAATAGTGAGGTTTAATCCCATTTAGTAACGTCCTGGTGACTAGTTGGCTAAAACCGATTTAGTTTCATTTAGTCATAGTGTTTAGGTGAAAAGTAACTAAATAGAATTAGATTTAGCTGACTAAAGTTTAGCAGGGAAAATCAAACACCCCCTTAGATTTGTATTGTGGGTGATAATCACCCACAGTGTGATGTATATAGCAATTATAATAAACCAGGAGACAAGACGTGGTTGGGTTGCCATTGATTTTGATCTGCTGGTGCGTGGCTACTGGCTTGGACCACTGTGGCTGAACCGGTTCATCATCAAATAAAAAACTCCAAGAGCTCGCCACGGTCCACGGGTGCAACTCCAGGTTGGCGTGATCCAATTAAATAGCCTGCATAGAAAAGCCATGAAGCGCGGCGAGCTGTCAGCGGAGCGGCGATCGAGCTCCTGCCCTCTGTGGCTCTGTGGCTGGCTCTGTCCTCTGCCGCGGCTCACATCTTCTTCCTCCTCTTTCTCTCCCAGGGGCAGCGTCAGGAGTCGGGACCCATGCATGCATGCACGAGCAGGCGAGCACGATGCCGTCCATTGCCACCCAGGATCGTGCGCGCGCGCGGCTTACGATGATGCCCAGTTGCCCACACGGAACGGGACAGCGGGGCGCCGCTAGCTAGCGCACATGGCGCGCCAGTCGCCCACCAGGCTACCACCCACTAAACATGGCAACGGACAGAAAAAAAAACCCTCGTGCCCGCGGGCACCGGACCTGGTAAGCGTGGATACGGGTGTGAACCTGTGCCCGCGGCACGGATGCAGTATAGAATTGGATCCAACGGGCAAAGCTCTGCAGGTAAGAAAATAGCATGCCCGTACCCGTAAACCCGTCAAACCCACGCTGACATGTGGGGCCATTGTAGAAGAGGTATATATTCTTCATCCTAGGGTTTTATTGGTCCCAAATTCACAATCCCATTCCCACCAGCGGCCGCCACCGGTCCGTCACCCGCGACCCCGCCTCCCCATTCCCCTACTCGCAGTCGCGCGCGGCTCCTCCACTCGCGGCGTCGGCGTGGCTCCTCCACACGGGGCGTCGCGCCTCCCCCACTCGCGCCACCCCGACGCCGACCTCCGTCCTCCCTACTCCGATAACTAGCGGACGCCGGCCTTCCCGCTCCGAGGCTCCCACTCGCCGTCGCGGCGCCTCCCCCCACTCGCGCGACTCCTATGAGATCCAGCGCACTCCGACAGCCTCGCACGCCTCCTCTCCAGTCTCCACGCGCGACTCCTCTCTAGATCCGGCGCACTCCGACGCCGATCGCCATCCTCCGAGCCTCCAACGCCGGCCGTCGGCCGCCAGCCTCCCCGCTCCGAGCCTCCGAGGCTCCGACCTAGGCCGTCGTCCCCGCCGTGCAGGTCGTTGTCCCACCGCGCATGCGGGCATGCCCACGAGCAAGACATGCCCACGGATAGCGGGTGCGGGCACAGAATGCTACCCGTGGCGGGTGGCGGGCGCGGGTGCGGGCCCACAATTTCTCTCGCGGGGTGTGGGTCCGTGAGGCTTGTATCCACGGGTAACATACCCGTTGCCATCTTTACCACCCACCCGTAGCCGTAGGCCGCTGCACCTCACCCGCACCTGCACGCACGCCACCGCTGTTGGCGCGGCAGCTGCTGGATTCGTTGTGAATGAATGAATGGACACTGTACGCAATAAACAAATCGGTTTCTCTCTGTGGATAATATTTTTCAACGAGCAAACAGTTCATCTTATAACAAATCAGCATAAGCATTAGCATAAGTCAAAATTTTAGCGAAACGAACGGAGCCGCCTCCCCCTTCCCAACCCACCGGCCGTACAACGCCTCTTCGCGACCTCGCCGGCCGCACTCGTTTCAGCCACCATCAGAAGCAAAGCAGAAGCGGAGAGGCCGACCACGACCAGACGCTCACGGAGCCCCGTGTGCAGTTTTTTAGGCCTCCTATGTGCAGTGGCAGACTGGCATCCCTCTCACCCTCAGGCTGCCTGCACAGCACAGCACAGCACTGCACAGCGCCACAGCGTGGGCCGGCGAGGGTGGAGTGGAGGCCACGAGCCGAGTGTCCACATGAATGAAGAGGGGGGGAAACAGAGGGAAGAAACAGGAAAGTGGAAGGAGGAAACAAAGAGGAAAAGCGAGAGTGAAACAGTACAATGCAATGCGAGATTAAAGGAGGAGCAAATCGTGCTGCTTTGTGTGTGTATGGTCGGTGATTGCTTAACAGCCTTAATTTAATTTGCGGTGCAATCGTGGATATCGCTAATACTGATGAGTGATCATAAGAAAGTGTTATCATCTCTCGATTGATGGCTATACGAAACCTGCAACTGCTACAGTACATATGTTCGCTTTGCTGACATTTTGGATTATGCTGATTTATTGTGAGAGGTAAATACCGTTGGTTCGCTGAAAAATACTGCTGAAGTAGTTTGAGCTCGTCTAAGATACTTCGTGCTACTGTATCCAATGATAATATCCAAAACACATCTTGTAGTTAACTCGCCTAATGTCTGTCACTAAAATCTAGAAAAAAAAAATAGGATCACTCACATTAAGTCAAGAATTTGGATCCTAATAAACTGGTTCCAAGAACCAGCTAAACTATTCTTAGTTCGTGAGTAGTTATCTTGTTTACTCGCCACTAAGAACGAGTACTTTGTTTAGCTCCCGAGTGGGTGTTAGCAATAGGTTTTGCCGTGCATTGCCAGAGTCTCTTCTGTTTCGAGTTAAGTGAATGTTAAAGCCTTAAAGGGATGGCTGAGCTCACAAAACAGATACAGAGCACCAGCTCCACCACAGAGTACCTCTGGCGTGGATCTGGGCTCCCACCGTGGAGCTGAGGAAACATATTTGAGACAACATCTCCAGACCCAGAAATAGAGACTTTTGTTGGATTGCCCACTTAGGCTGTCCGCACCGCTCGCCTCTAAAGCATGCGCTACGCCACGGCCGCAGCGCTAAAGCCCGCACCGCTCGCCTGGAAACCGCGCGCTACGCAATCGGCCGGCCGGTCGAACGCTACTCCTGGAGGACCACTGTGCACACGCTAAATGACTGTAGCGGGGGGAGAGAGAGTTGGAGAGAGAGAAAGGGGGAGGGAGGGGAATAAAATATAGAGTAGTTGGTATAGAGTATGTGATAGAGATAACATGGGTGCAGGAAAAATAGGTATAGAGTAGAGAATCTCGATGACTAGGATAGAATATTCCTTTTAAGAGATGGAAATAGAGGTCGACGAGTGCGGATAGCCTTATGCCCATGACGTTTGGTGTTTTCTTTTTTTTCCCTGTACGTCATATGCATGGACGCTGTAGGTGGTGTTTAATTTTTTTTATACCTTCTGTATGGCTGTCGTACGTTACGTGCCTATGTTTTTTTTTTGAATTTCTCAGTACAAGATCACCTTGTTTAGGACATAGAAAATAAATTAAACTAGAGTTAAATACACCGGCGGTCTTTAAACTTGTGGCTCTGTGTCATTTAGGTCCACAAACTCAAAATCTAGGCCCTGATACTTGTTAAGTCGTGCACCGCAGGTCCATACCGCTTCACGTGGCTGCTGACTAGGATAAAGTTTTGTAAAAAACACCCTCGCATAGTCATCTCCGACCTTCAGCCGAGATAGGCTCTTGGGCACGCACGACGAGCTCATGGACAAGGGCTAGAATGGCAACTACGCCAAACTCATCCGCATGCAGGAGCAGGCGCACGAGCTGGCGCTCGTCAACACCCGCCCCAGCAGCGCCAGGCCCTCCAATGCCTGCAACTCCGTCATCCTGCTGCTGGACGAGGCCACCAGCGTGCTCGACTCCGAGTCGGAGAAGCTCATGTGGAGCGCGCGACTCGGGGACGCGCGGTTGGCCAGCATGACCTCACTGAGCTCGGCGGGACTGAGGCGGGCACCGGCGGCGTGGAAGCCCTCCTCCACCTGCGGGTACAGCTTGTGGTGCGTCAGCCTCAGGTAGTTGCTGGCCAGCGCCTTGAACGCCTCGAAGTCGTAGAGCGTGAACTGGTTGTGGACGTCCAGCTAGCCGGCGGTCACGGCGGCGCACGTGCAGCAGCAGCACCAGGTGCTCGCCGCGCCCTCCACCGGCGCCGGCGCCGCCACCGCGGTCACGCGAGGCGAGCGCCCAGGATGTTGCCGAGTTGAGCTGCTGGTGCTTCTGCTTGTGCGCGGAGGCGGGGAGCCAACCACCTGAGCAGCAGCTGCTTTTCCTCAAGTGGTGGAGCCCGCCGACCTGGACGCGGCGCCGGTGCTGGGGCGTCCTAGGGGCGAGGTGGAGCTGAAGGACGTGGTCTTCTCGTTCCCGTCGAGGCTGGACATCCAGGTGTAACTTTAGCAGATAACTATGCGAGGGTGTTTTTATAAAATTGTATCCTAGTCAGCAGCTACGTGAAGAGGTATGGACCTACGGTGCACGACTTAATGAGTTCCGGGGCCTAGATTTTGACTTTGAGAGTTCGTGTACCTAAGTGGCACAGAGCCACAAGTTTAAGAGCCGCTAGTGTATTTAACTCATTAAACTATAATTAACCTTGTTCATGACAATATCCGAACATAAATTAATGGTCCATACATAGAAAATAAATTTGAAAATTCACTACTCTGCTACATTCTACCTCCTAGAAAGAGCAAGATTGGTGGCCAGCTCATCGCGAAAATTATCCATTGTAGTGGCACTGCCTTCTGGAGTAGATCCATCTGATGGAACCACAAATCGATTGTACCGTTGCGGTATTGTAGGGACAAAATTAGGATCACGATCAAACCGAGCAAAGTCTGCATCCTCAGTATTATGCTCACGAATGAAATTGTGGAGGACCATACAAGCAACAACTACCATTTTTTGCTTCCACATCGGGTAGTTCGGCATCTTGTATAAAATTTGCCACTTCATTTTCAATACGCCAAAAGATCGCTCAATCACATTTCGAATAGAAGAATGAATACGATTGAATTTTTCCTTTGGGGTTTTCGGTTCCATACCTCTATGCCACTCAGGCATATGATACCTCTCACCCTTATATGGAGCAAGATAACCTGGGCGATTGGGATACCCCGCATCCACAACGTAGTATTTACCTACAAATGATGAAAAAAAAAACTAAATTTATTTGCAGTCACATATAATGGTAATAAAGTCATTATTCAAATAAATTTTACCTTGCGGTGGATGTGGAAAGAATTTCTCGTCCACAGTCAATGCATTGTATGCATAGCTCCCGGTTGGCCCGTTGACACATATATGAACCGCATGTCGAAATCACAAACTGCTAAAACATTTTGGGTGGCCATCCCCGTCTTCTCAATATACCTCACTTGCTCGTCCGGTGGAAGGGAAACACGAATATGGGTGCCATCAAGCGCTCCAATGCAATCTTTGAAATGTGGATATGCTCGCCTATCATCTCTTATTCTCCTATGAACAGTATGAAAATTTGGATCTTTTGGCCTAATGAAATGCTTTGCCATGACCATTAAACAGTTCAGAACATCCTCGAATTTGCGACTAATAGTTTCACCAGAGTGCTTGAATCGATTTTGACCTTTTTTTATTAGACTCATTTCCCGCACAGATAAATAAGAAAATTCCTAGGCTCTCTTCTGTTGACATGTGCAAGGATGGTTCTAGCCCATACCTCTATACCAATAAACCATGAAGGTCAAAGAAGATTTCTGTGCTCATACGCAGTTGGCTATGGCATTCGCCCGGAGTGCGTAAAGTCTCCAACATAAAACCCATTCCACTGGTGGCAGACGTCCTTGTAGGGTTTTTAGTAAGGAACATATCAACATATATTTGAACAAGCATAGCACCTCCTAAGATAGTTTTCATAAATTCCTGATTCTCGTCACTAGAATCATCACTAGACAGCTCCAAGATTAAATATGACATGTCGATATGAGACGAAAAAAATTACAACATAAGATGAATAAAAATGACAACAAATTGACAATCACAAATTGTCCGCACGACATTAACATTAATTAAAACTGACATGTCCAAATAAACCGTTGACCATCACATATATGTCCACACGACATTAAAAGATGAATAAAAATGACATGTCTAAATAAAAGAGATGACAAATATAACTTGTCCACATAACATAAGATTACTCGGCCATCACTTTCCAAACATCACATCGTACTTCCTCTTAAGCCAATTCAACCTAGCCTCATTGGTGGACAGTCATGAACATTTCCCTATGCTCTTTCTTGACAAAAAGCTCAGTTGCCACAAAATGCTCATCGCTGCCATACTTAGCCCCACATACGACAACACGGCCCATTACTTGATCAATAGTAATCCCAGCTTGCTTACTTGACACCAAAGAGGCAGCATTGTCTGATATCTTGGAGATGTGCTCTTGTATAACTAATGCTGTACTGGCCTTAGGTTTCTTGTTAGTTTTTTCAAGTATCACATGGACTTTTTTCTTAGGATTGGCAACGTTAGGAGAAACCTCCTACACCTCATCACCATTGTCTAAGTCATTGTGAGCACCCGTCTCATTCTCATCCTCAGCGTCAATGGTAGGATTGGGTGCTTCTTGGCTGGGGGGGGGGGGGGTATGATGGGGTTGGAACTCATAGGATTCCAATGATCTTGCTCTTCATTAATGATGTTCCCAAACATCACCTTCAAGTCATCTTCGTTTTGGAGAGGCCTATTCTTAAATTTCCCCATGCTAGGAATTTCCTATATTTTTTTTGACAAAGGTAAGAAATTGAAAGTATACAAGACTAATAAAAACTACAAGTGAACAAAATAACATGTGAGAAGTGCTCACTTGTTTGATTTTTTTCCACCACTCGGCGTCCATGTTGATAGTTCCCTTGTCCCAGTTCTAACCAGTACCAGTTTGCTTTCTCATTAATTTTTTCCATGCACTCAAATTAGCCCTCAACTTATCCCACTTGTTCTTAAGTTGACTTTTTTTCAACATGATACCGGTGCTCTGAAAAAACCTTTCATTCACCTCGGCGTAGCCCATATTGTTCAAATGAGTGTTTGGTCGATTTCCTTTTCTTAACTTGTTCAGCAAACAACTTGCAAACAATGGCGGTATAGCCATCATTCCAATCCATTTGATCACCCTAATAGTGATTTCCCCCAAAACATTGTTCAAATTACAAATGAAAGATCCCACGTCTACCATTAGAATGGAAGAGAAATATATACCTCATCATCCCTTGCCCTTTTGTTGGCTGCTGCAGCACGTCGCCTAGCCTGCGCACCTGACGAAGCAGATGCCTGCGCCACCATCATTAAATCATCGCCGATCTCCGAAGTGGGTGCTGGGGCCGCGCCCAGTCCACCGCCGGCAGTGTTGAAGCCAACCCCGGCTGCGCCTAGGCCAGCGCCTAGGATGGCGCCCGACTCGCCCAGGCCAGCTCCCGCTGCGCCCAGACCGGCCACGCCCAGGCCAGAGGGGTCCGCGGCCATGCCGTCCAGTGTTTTCAGAACACCCCAACTCCATGGATTTGGTGGATCTGGGAGCTAGATCTATGTTTTTTGCGGATCTAGAGTTCACGGAGCTAGACTGTTTGGAGGAAAAAACTAGGAGTAGAGCTGTTTTGTTGGATCTGAAGCTGCGTGGAGCTCTGCCAAAAAGGCTCTATGTCCCCCCTTTATTTGATGGGTAATGGGTTTCATGATGCCCACTCTACACTACAACATTGTTTGTAGCTAATAACTGGAAAAAAATTATGGTTAAGAATACCAAGGATTTTCTAAGGTGATGACTAATGAGGGAAGAAACTACTTTGTTTTATGGGACGGTCTATAATTTTAACTTTTACTTCGTCCGATGGTTCTTTTGAAACTATCAAGTAAGAGAGCTTTACCAACTATATTGCTAAAGAGGAAGGCTTAGACTAGGCAAACAACAGCTTCAGAAGCAGTAACAACGGAAAACACCATCTACCACAACTAAAAAAACTCTAGTAATAACTGAAGGACCGCCATGACACCTAAAAGAGTGGGGTGAATTAGGCAACTTAAAAACTAATGGCCTCTAAAAAAACTACTTATCAAAACACATACAAGATATCTATCTAGATATGCAACTGAGATTTTGCTAAGTGTTTGCTATCTCTATACTAATTTCGTGACTAAGCCTAGAGCAAAACGCCAATTGAGTGGTCTAACTAGCTTAAGCACTTTGTAAAGCACTACGCTAATCACCTACTTCGCAAAGCACTACAGTTAGAGGATTATCACTGCTGAATAAATCAACAAACCGGTGGTGACATGATGTCATTACACAGCCGGATTAAGCGACGATGACAACCCATGACTTCTACCAGTTTCAAACCATTGGTGATAACCATGGTTATCACAATCGACATTGCACTGAGGGCCAAAACCAATGTTTCTGTAGTAGTCCTTGTGTTCATCAATAACCAAAACCTGAACTAAGAGCCTCGATACATTCAACTACTAACTCAGAACATTTAGGATATGGTGCTTAATATATGTACTCCTACAATGGAGAGGAGGTGTTCAACGAGAAAACAATTCTTATTGGGTTGATACTAAGTTTGCTCTTGATGGTTGAATCTATTAAAAGGTGATTACAGGAATCAGTTATTAAACTTACCTAAACATCTTAGATGGTTGAATTTTCTACAAAATAGTTAAACTTACTCATAAAACACCTTTCGGGTTTGTTTGGCTACACATGTATTTACCTTGTATTTACCTTAGATTAAGTGAATACATATGTAGCCAAATAAAACCTTATATTGCCTTAAAGGGATTAACATTAGACATGTTTAACATGGCTCATTGAGGTGCAGTGTACGGAGGAGGTAGAGGTGGGATGAAAGAAAGAAAATTATGGCTTTACCCATTCCTAGTTTATATTAAAAAAAACTAAAAACAACTCCTCATCACCGTATACGCAAAGCCTAAGCTTCACCAGCCTTTTATATTAGAATTTATATTGTTGCAAATTTCTCCTTTTAACCACTACTAATAATGTTTAAGAACATTTAAAAAATAGAGTTCTGTATCAATCTTATTTACTTGCTATAATAATCTATTTTAAGGAGATTTTAAAGATGGTCTACACGTTGCAAACTCTCCTAAACGCTACGGAGCCGATGTAAACCGGCGGCGCCAACCGGCAAGGAAAAGCGCTGCAAAAGCAAAGCTATAAAAAACAATTTAAATTAAATCGTAAAAAGACATGTCTACAGCTACAGGCGTAGGAAGGAGAAGAAGAAGAGTCAAGGGGGGAAAGAGGAAAAGAGAAGAAAAGAAAAGATGGAAGATTTTTGTAAGAAAAAGGCAACGCGGGCACCGGGCAGAGATGGTGGTGGTGGGAGGCGAGCCGCGAGCGGGTGGGCGGTGGCAGCGCAAACAAGCAAGCCTGCCTTCCAATTAATTCCTTCCCACCTTCCCCTCCGTCCTCCCTCCTCCGATTCCCAATTCCGATCCTCCGATCCCCGTTCCTGCACCACACACCCTCGCGCTCGGCTAATCCGGCGGCATGCGGCGCGGCGGCGGCGTGGCGGCGGCGGAGGCCGACGGTGATGTGGAGTCGCGGTTCCGCGGGGTGCGGAAGAGGCCGTGGGGCCGGTACGCCGCGGAGATCCGCGACCCGGCGAAGAAGGCGCGCGTCTGGCTCGGCACATTCGACTCCGCCGAGGACGCCGCCCGCGCCTACGACGCCGCAGCGCGGATGCTTCGCGGGCCCAAGGCCAGGACCAACTTCCCGCTCCACGCCGCAGCCGCCGATGCCCACCACCATCACCTCCACATGCCCACCGCCGCCGCCGCAGCCGCAGCAGCACCGTACACGACATATCCCACCGCCACGGGCGTCTCGACGCCGCCGCCGGTCGCCAGGCCGGCTTGCAGCAGCCTCAGCTCCACCGTGGAGTCCTTCAGCGGCGCGCGGCCGCGGCCCCCGCCGCCGCCTATCCCCGACGGCGACTGCCGCAGCGATTGCGGCTCCTCGGCCTCGGTCGTGGACGACGACTGCACGGACGCAGCCGCCTCTGCCTCTCCGTCGTGCCCGTTCCCGCTCCCGTTCGACCTCAACCTGCCCCCCGGCGGCGGCGGCTGCGGAGCCGGCGTCGGGTTTTACGCCGATGAGGAGGATGAGCTCAGGCTGACGGCGCTGCGGCTGTGACGTCGAGCTCAATTGAGCGAGCCGCTGCTTAGAGAAAGAGGAAAAGGAGAAAAATATTTGGTTCTTCCGTTCTCTCGTAGCCGACACGAACTCTCCCTCCACTACGATGTTGTTGTTGTTTACTTTATCTGTTGATGATTACTATTTGCCTGAATCCTGGTCGACTTATCTGCATGCTTGCCTGCTTGTTTTCGGGCGATTGAGGATATCGCCTAATCTTGCAGCAGCTGTTGTACTGTAATATAGCAACATTTTACTTCCTCTTGTGAGGAAAGAGACAGACAAAGTAACTTATTTCAATCTTTAGCTACATTTTCCCATCTTGTTTTTACTCTTCATTCAAGTATCACTTGTTTGGAATTGAGGAGCTGAAAAAAAAAATCATTGAAAAGGAATGGCCAAAATGTGGAGATCAAAGTTGTGTGAACAAATGAAGTTCAACCACATTTCAACCAATATATTTCTTCATTCTCAGATACCATGAACAAATTTACTTTGCTTTTCTTTAGAGACCATAAACCTAACTATCCTAAATTCCTGGTGCTTGTGCTACTAACTTGTTATTACAGTGATCCACAATTTCAGTTTGTATTACTACTTATGCATTGTAGCAGTTTCCCATAATAGAACAAATGATGCTTCTATTTGTGTCATTGAAAGTAAATTTAGTGGCTAACTTTTGATTTCTTAAGCTGTAAACAACATTGGCTATAGATAGTGGGTCTGTTGAAAACTGCATCCAAAGCAGTTTGCATCAATAATTTGGATATGGTTACAAATTAAACATTAGCTGAAAACATAAAAAGTCACGCTGAAAGTAGAAGATTCTACTTGGTGCTGTACTGCCTCATGGCACATCTGACAGATTCATATAAAGCATCATGATGCTAAGTTATTTGCAGGATCAACTACTACAACTATCAAAGCATTGCTAATAGCATCAATTGGGGTGGCATAGCATAAAAAGTGGAAGGTATTTGGATATACTTTCCTATTATTGGCAGTTTCTTGTCTGTTATTTATATTTACTAACGAATTGAACAGATGTTTTACATTTCAGGTTAGGTTTGTTCTGTCATTTGTACATTGAAGGATGGTGACGCAATGGTAGTCATATTCTGTCTCTTAGTCTCTTATTGTTTGGAAGCAGGAACAAGTTTGTGACCTTTGTAGATATTGTTTGGTTACCTTGTCATGCAATGGTATATTTGCTTGGAGTGACATTTTAATTGCAAAGACTAAAGCTCTGTTTGGAGGTGATCTTTATGCGCTTGCCTCTTCTAAACAAAAATCTTAGTTTTTAACAAAAATAATATGGCTTGAATCTTGCTTGATACGCAAACATTTCTAGTCTTCAGTAGGTAGTAATATTATCTTGATATGATTTTCACTTATACTGGGATAAGACAAAACTGCTCCTTTCTACTCCCTCTGTTCCAAAGTTATCAGCACTTTAGCTATGTCCTAAGTCAAACTTCTCTAACTTTGACCACTTTTGTTTTTTAGAAAAATGCACCAACATCTACAAAATCAAACTAGTATCGTTAAATTCTCCACGAAATATGTCTTGATAGTGCATTTATTTGAACTTGTAGATGTTATAATATATTTTAAAAAGAACGGTCGAAGTTAGAGAAGTTTAATTATAGACAAAGCAAAAGTGGCCTATAATTTGGATAAGAGGCAGTATTATTAACCTTGTGAGTATCTTCGTTTATGTGAAATTTGGGATTTAGGTGTCTCCTAAAAGGCATGCTCTGGCTAGCACTATGGCAAGCAAAACCGTCCTATTGCTGACCCAATAATCCTGGTAGTACTCGGCCAGTGGACCTTAGCATGATGAATTCAACCAATGAAAAGTGTAAACCTAGGATGCATTCAATCAAATCATATTCCACTTCGACCAACAGTACCAAGGGTATATATTGTTAGCTGTCAGCACGTGACTATAGCCTCTTGATGACTGTGCTGACTCGGGGTTGAGTGAAATGTATTGATTAAATATGGAATGTGAGCAAAACATATGATAATATGACAAAGGCTGCCTTGTTGTATTGAAGGCAAGGGAATATGGCATTGTTTTCTTAAATGTTATGCTATTGGATAGTGATAGTTATGGTGGTTATGACTATAGTAATGTACACCCAGGTTCAGGTTTGTTTGGAGAATGGACTTTATTAAGTTTAGCATCTCGTCTTAGAATCGCCTTTTTCTTTTTCGATTTGTGTATTTTCATGCCATTTATAAATATTTTACTCATTGAAATAATATACTAAAGATAAACTTTTTTTTCTTTTGAGAATCTTAAATAATTATTACTATGACATTTTTCTGGCAGCTTCTGCTTGCATACTGCTTGATAATGACTTTTGGAGCCCCTGCCCTGAACACACCATGACGGAGCACTGATGTGATCAGACTGTAAACTGCAATGCCCTCTGCTAATTTGCTGGGGGTAGAGGGCCAATCTGTGAAAGGAGTCTAGGTGCAAGAATTCCATGGAACTTGTTTGTCAGAGGCACTCGTTTGTCGAGTCTTAAAACAAGTAGCTATGGTGTCAGTGTCACTTGAAAGCAGTTTCTTCTTGCTAATATCCAGATCAAAGGTTCAAAGACAATGTAACATTACCTCATTACTGTTGAAGGGCCGAAGAATTTTGTAAGATAAGTTATAATTATTTATTGATTTATTGAAAAGTAGAGCAGGTTATACATCTGGTTTGCTTTTATTTCATTACTTTGATCAGAATTGTACTATGCAGTTTATTTTGTTTTTTCTGAACAATGGCTTCCATATTTTAGTGACTAATCACTACTAGTGGATATTATTTCTTTTCTTGTTAATATTATAATTTAATGCTGTTTTTTTTATGATGGTGTTGGTGTATTGCTTCTGCGGTTGATCTAGATGGTTATCTTAAACTTGAGTTTCTTTTTTTGAATAATGATGCAATCATATTTTAATGATTTATTTCTTTTCTCGTTAACGTTAAACATGTCTTACAGTAATTTAATGCTGTTGGTGTTTTGCTTCTCCACTGTTGATCTAGATAGTTATCTTGGTGATTTGTGAGTTCAATGTAGATGGTCATGAAATCTATTTTGCCATGTCTGGTCTTAGCTACTTCTTCTGTCCCGAAATAGAAGATGTTCTTGTTTTCCGAGAAATCAATTTTTTTAGACTTTGACTAATTATATATAAAAAAATACTAATATTCATAATGCATAATTATTATCATTAGATAGATTTTTTAATATACTTTCATAATAAGCGTATTTGAAAATATAAATGTTGCACGCATTTTCTGTTGAGAAAGTTTAACCTGTATGCATCCCATGGTGTCTTTCTTTTTCTGGGATGGAGGGAGTACGCTTTAATGAACGTACCAGATTTGCCTCTCCTACAAATCATTAATCTTATTGAATTTGTTTATTTCTTTGACCTGTGATTTCATCATAATATATGTTATTTTTTTATTATAACATAGATAGATTTTACCTTTGCAGTTATCACCTCAAGAGCTGATTTTGCTTGTTGCTAAGGATTTTGTCAACGGCAAATATACTTTTGTGTTTGGTGTTCCACTCTCCGACATGTAGTTTGATTCTTTCCCCATGAAAACCTGTTGGGGTCATTAATTTGATTTGCCACTTGTTCCAGTAGGCCCAACAATTTAGTCGTCCACTTGTGTGGGGTTACGATTCAGCACTGCAAAAACATCTCTTATCCCTGGTTTACTGTAGCGCCGACTTTCAGGGAACTAATGGCCATCCTGATGACCATCTTATGCTGCGTCTTCTATGTTTGTCAGATATAGTGAGCTCTGTTTCTGTTTTCCCTTTCTTTATTATGTGCAGTAGTTTCTCGTGCAATTTTTTATGTTCATTGGCTTCAGGCATGTGAAGGGCGGGCTTGGTGCAAGCGGTAGAGTCTTACCGTCTGTGACCGGAAGGTCCCGGGCTCGAGTCGCGGTCTTCTCGCATTGCACAGGCAAGGTTAAGGCTTGCCACTGACACCCTTCCCCAGATCCCGCACAGAGCGGGAACTCTCTGCACTGGGTACGTCTTTTTTTTTATTGGCTTCAGCCATGTAACCAACCCATCACACCCTGATACTCGGGAGCCTCGAGAAATCGAGATTGCCGCCAACTTGTTTCCAGGAAGATGCGATATAAGTTGGGCTGAAAGTTACCAGATTTGATGAGTTGGGATGTACGGAATCCCATTTTGAAACGAAAGATCGCACAGCACAGGCTTGCTTATTGGATCAGCAATCAGGAAGCCCATATGTATGTTTTTCAATGTTCACACCGCAGGTACGAAACCCCCCGAGTATATTTGTGATGGGCGTAGGTTAATTTGCAGAGATCCCAGGTGGAGAAGGGAGCAGGAGGAGGTCAAGCCGTCAAGGGCCACGACCACGAGAGAGCAAGATGAAAGCAAGGATACGACGGGGCAGCGGCCAACCACTGTCCATCCTCGGTCCTCGCTTCCTGTCCTCGGTAGGTAGGCAGGGCAGGCGAGGAGGTGTTAAGGCCCTGAGCTGTCTCCTCTCCTCTCCTTCCTCCGCAGACAGATACACCGACGCGCTACCACGCTGTTCCGCAACGCCGCGGACCCGCAGTTGCGAAGGTTGCTGCTAGCTGGGGCCCGTGCGTGTCTGGCTGCTCCGGCGGCCGGTTGGGGCGCCTCTAACCAGGGAGCTGCTCAGTTGTTGATAGCTCGCACCTCCCAGCTGCGCAACCAAACCCAAGCATACAGGCGTCTCCTCGGCAGACTCCGACCGCTGCCCTGCCTTGGAAATCCATCGTCGTCCCACCTCGCCTTCTCCTTCCGTCCCCCGGCCGCCCGCCGCGCGCGTTCTCCTCTCTTTCCTCTTGACAGAGAGGAAAGGGGGAGCGGCGCACGGAGACGAGGTCAGGAGGAGGACCGGAGGTGGTGCAGCAACAACCAGCAGCAGTGGCGGATCCAGAAACGGACCAAGGGGGGGGGGCTAAACAACATACGCCAAAAAAATTTTGCTCGCTGGACACAGTACACTAATAAGCATATAATTTGATAATTGATTCAAAGTGCTCAAAGTCAAAGATACATAGAATTATGATAATAAGCATAGAAAAGTACCAAATACAAGGAGTCTTCCATCTTCAAGAATTCACACCACTTGAACCGCCACGCTCAATGCTACATAATTTTTAAATGTCAAACACTTCTTCAGTAACCAAGATAACAAATACAAAGAAAAGCTCTAAAACAATACGCACCTTGGGACCTTAGGTGGCAAGTTTATCTTACGGTTTCTTAAGCCTTGAAAGCGCTTTAAAATTTTATCATCATCAATGGATGCAAACAAATCCCGCTCAATATAGCATATCATGCTATTATTCATCCAATCGTCATTTATTTTATTCCTCCTGTCGGTCTTGATAATATTCATAGCAGAGAAGGCTCTCTCAACTATTGCTGTTGCCACGGGCAATATCAATGCAAGCTCAATGAGGCGATACACCAAAGGAAAATATGTATGTCTATCAGTTTTAACCATCTTCTCAGCAAGGCCACCAAGATCAATACACGAGCAAAATTCTTCATCATGTTTGACTTCATCCATGAAATTTTCAAGCTCAGTTCTTAGCTTTTCACATTCATAATCACTAAAGTCAGCATAATAAATCTTAGCAAGCTCAACTAATTTCTCTATCTCAAAGTTGGCAAACTCATTTGTCGGATCAAGACAAGCAACACATCTCAATAGTTGAGTTGATCTTTCTGGAAATCGATTGTTCAACTCACAAATTATTTGATCAAGGACAACATTGAAAATCCCATGATGAATATGATGGTAGTAGGTCACATATTTGGCTCCACGACATTTTGAACGACCTCTCATTGGTATCATATCTTCCATATTAGGAATGTCTATATTGTGTTTGGCAGCAAAGGCTTTTGTCTTCTCTAAAAGATCATCCCAACCATTTTCCCTCATGTCATTTATATTTCTCATCACAGAACCAATCAATCCTATTGCACGAACAATGTTTTGATTTTTCTTTTGCAAACATTGTGATAGGTCTTGAGTTATCCCCAATACTCTAATCATCAGATGCAATATGAACATAAATTGAAATGACTCCATTTTTTCTATCAATCCAGATGCTATAGTTTTTTTCCCCATCAGTACCATCATCACTAATATTCTCTAACACCTCAAGCACTGGTTCCCACATGAGCATAAGACGTACTAATGTTTTGTGATGTGTACCCCATCGTGTATCACCAGGCCTAGCAAGACTAGTTTCTTGGTTTTTCCCTCTACCAGGAGATATTTCACCACTATCTAATTGTTGAACAAGAGTATCATGGTGTTTTTGGAGAAGTTGATCTTTTCTCTTGCAAGAAGCACTAACAGTATTGACAACTGAAGTGACATAATTGAAGAAATCATCAGTTGAAGCACAACATCTGGCTACAGCAACTACCACAAGCTGCAATTGATGAGCAAAACAGTGGATGTAAAAAGCAAAAGGGTTTTCATTCAATACCAGCCTTTGTAACCCATGAAACTGCCCTCTCATGTTTGAAGCTCCATCGTATCCCTGTCCTCTAACCTTGGCTATAGATAACCCGTATCTTGCAAGCATAGAAACCAATGCTTCCTTCAGTGAAGAAGATGTGGTGTCAGAAACATGTTGTAGGCCAAGGAACCTCTCAATCACACTTCCTTTATCATTGACAAACCTATAAAACAAAAGGAAACATAGTGTTAATTGGAAGCCACAAAACAAAAGAAATGAAATACACGAATAGATGATATATACCTCACAACCACGGCCATTTGTTCCTTAATTGATGCATCACGAGCCTCATCAACAAGCACCGCAAACCAACGATCTCCAATTTCACTCTTAATTAATTCACTTGTCTCCTCTGCACAAGCCCTTACCAAATCTTTTTGAACTGTGGGACAATTCATTTGATTATTCCCTGGAGCATTCTCAGCTATCACAAGTGCAGCCTTAGGATCCTTCTTTCTATACCAATCAAGCATCTCCAAAAAGTTCCCTTTATTTTTAGATGTTTTAGACTCATCATGCCCACGAAATGCCAGAGCTTGCAAAAGAAGAAATCTAGCAATGCCTAACATTATAGTTAAACGAGCTTTATATGCCTCCTCTTCTGCTGCAGTTGTTACTGCCCACACATGTTCTACACTTTGCCTTTGATTTTTGAAATCATTTGCTCGTTTTCTTGCTGCACTATGGTAGCCATCAATTGATTGAGCATGCTTCAGCAAAGAAGCCTTTCCCTTTTTCCAATTTTTGAACCCTACTCTGGTGAATGCCTCAGTATCATCAAAATTGCTTGCTGGTGGTGGCTTAAAGAGGTAGCAATAAAAGCAATAGGCTGCATCCTTGGCAGGACTGTACTCTAACCAATCAAATTGAGTAAACCATGATTTAACAAAACCTCTAGTTTGAGTTTTACCCGCTGTTCTTTCATACTCACAATTTGGTTGATATGGACTCATCTGTAAATATGCTCTCCTAGCATCATCCCTAATATCATGGTGGAATTCATCAATTGGCTTTCTAAGACCTGGATCGGCAACTATATCATTCATATCAAGCTCAATGCGGGGTCTTTTTTGCACAACCCGACTCTCTTGAGTAGAAGTAGAAGCATCTTTCTTAGCAAAAAATTTTTCCATTCTACAACCAGTGGACTACAAAGTAAAACCAATCGGATCACTGACTGAAAAAAATAAAAGAGGAATTAAAGAGGGCAGAGCCGCACAGAGGAGATCAGTTCTCAACCTGTCAGTGTCAGCGGTTGGGGCGGCCGGTCGGGCGGTTGGATCAGTCCCCAGCGGTCAGCGCTTCAACCTGGGGTTGGCCGGTTGGGGCTGACCGGCCACGCCGCCGCGGGCCGCCCGACGCCCGTCCTCCCTGGCTGCAGGCTGCTGGCTGCACGCTGCTGGCTCCGGCCGCCCGGCGCGGCGGTGCCCGTCCTCGCTGGGCGCTGGCCGATGCGCGGAGGCGCGGAGCAGAGGGGGCGGGAGGGGGGCGAGGCCGCGAGGCCGCGAGGGGGCGAGGAGCGAGGGGAGGCGCGACGCGCGAGCAGGCGAGCTGCGAGCCCGCGAGGAGGCGCGGCGGGCGGCGGCGGGGCGCGACGCTGCGCCTGCGCGACGCGCAAGAAGCCAGAAGCGGCGCTGGCTGCAGCGATGCGTCTGCTCTGCTCGCCCGTGAGGCCGTCTGCTCTGCTGGCCTGGCCGTGAGTTTTGGGCTGGGCTAAAAAAACCTGTTAATTTTTTTTTGCAGCCCACGAGGGGGGCTGCAGCCCCCCCAGCCCCCCCCGTACGTCCGCCAATGACCAGCAGGGCCCGGCCGGCCTCGTCCGTCCGTCGTCGTCGCCCTCCTCTCCAGCCAATCCTTCTCCAGGCGCGCACACAGTCACACACCAACGACAACATGGCTGCTGTAAGGGTGTGTTTAGTTCCACCAAATTCCCAACTTTAACACTATGCAAAAAGAAAATTTTCGGTCACATTAAATTTGCGGTACATGTATGGAGTACTAAATGTTGATGAAATCAAAAACTAATTGCACAGTTTAGTTGTACTTTGCGAGACGAACGTTTTGAGCCTAATTAGTCAACGATTGGACAATTATTACCAAATAAAAACAAAACGTCACTGTATCGGATCAGCTAAACGAGGGCTCAGTAACACAACATGGGCCGCGTTGAGTTGGCTGCCGAATCGGCATTTTGCACAGTGTGATGTGACGGCGAACACTGTAGTAATTTCGTTTGTATTTGCTAATAATTGTTCAATCATTGACTAATTAGGCTCAAAATGTTCGTCTCGTAAAGTACAACTAAACTGTGTAATTAGTTTTTAATTTCGTCAATATTTAGTACTCTATACATGTACCGTAAGTTTGATGTGACGGAAAATCTTCTTTTTTAATAGTACCAAAGTTGGCTGCTGTAGGTAACATTTCCCATAGGCCATAGATTAGGCACCTCAATTGGGTGGCATCGTTTGCTTGTCCCTGCATCCAGAATGATGGGCATTGGCATAGCACTGGGACGGACGGTTGCTCCGGCTGGCATCGGCATGGCAGCATGGGCACGCGTGTTAATGCCGTCTATTTCATTACTACTACTCCATGCATGCCTGCTGCTGCATGATGTCGTAAGTGTTTTTTTTTCCTTCAGTTTTTACTACTACGACGAAGCTAGTAGGATACAGGAGTACTGTGCTACGCTGCATGATGACCACAATTCACATTGGGATCATCTTTGGCTCCTTCCAGCCCGGAACCCTGCCCATGTGCCCCCATGTTGCTGATGATGATTGCCACCTTATGCATCCATCATCCATGCGAGGTTAGTTCGGTTTGGTGATGGTCATTGTTTTTTTTTCTTAAATACGCAAGAGCATTACGTGTCATTGTATCAAGAAGATAGAAGTTATAAAATACACGAGAGACTGTCCCCTGGCCGACAGTTACCTCAAAGGGACTACATTTTGACTATGAAAACCTTAGGATTCATTGGAATAAACCTAAACTACGCGTGGGCCTATGGTGCCATGGGCGAAGGCCGGCGAGCTGCTCCACCGGTCATCGCATTGGATGCTAGGAACAACTCATCGAGAGGCTCGACGTTTGCTGCCGATAGGGTGCCCTGGAAGTACGAGTCGTACGAACGCTTGGCCACTGAGGAAATCGGTCCTTGTGGTGCCAGGAACCCTATCTTCTTCGCAATGCTTCGTCGTGTTTGGACGTCGAGATGTGGTCCATCTGCTCCTAAGACTATCTCCAACAATATCACCCAAAATACAAGACATATTCCATGTTTGGGTAGTGCTACAGAAAAATGATTCAATACCCATTTTTGGTCTTCTCCAGCAACATAACATAAAAGAGAACCCTTTCTGCAAATGAGTCTACAGGAGAGATGATACTCATATTTGAGTTGTGCCTCTGCTGTAACCTAAAATATGTCTCGCATATAGGTATTCTATTGGAGGCTAATACAGTACCATCAACGACCTATTTTTGGTTTGGGTCTTCATATAGATCATCAATTGGAGATTGTCTAATAGGTATATTGGTCTGCTTTGGTGCCGGCTTCTGCTTGGGCGGGGAGTTTGATGAGTGCTCAGTCACCATGATTATTCAGGCCTTGTTTAGTTCCAAAAAGTTTTCCCAAAAAGTGCTACAGTAACCATTATATCGAATCTTACGATACGTGCATGGAGCATTAAATGTAGACGAAAAAAAAATAATTGTACAGTTTGGTTGGAAATCGCGAGACGAACGTTTTGAGCCTAATTAGTCCATGATTGAATACTAATTGCTAAATAAAAACGAAAATGCTACGGTGGCCAAATTTCTAAATTTCAACCAACTAAACACAGCCTCAGCATTTCAGCAAGGCGTAAGAGCATAGGTAACAGCCAATATCTGACTACCACCGTGTCACCTGTACATACTTCGCTTGGACGCATCCAAATTCAATCATCGCTAGTATCTGAACATGGGGTCGCCGCGCCTGACTTTCCCAGGCGGCGCCGCCGGCACATGGCGTGTGATCCCGTGCTTGCATTGAACGGCTCGCCGCTCGCGTAGTCCTCACGAGGCCACCCACCCATGTGCCGCGCCGCGCGCCCTTGGCCCTTGCTCCGGACTCCAAGCCCGCTGCCGTTGGTGGATGGCGGTCGAGCTCGGGGCTCGAGCACACGGGAAACGGAAACCAGCGAGCAGCGACGAGGAGTCACTACTACAAAAAAAGCATTTTTAGGGGTGGCTGGTAATCCTTTGTAGGGGCGGTTTGACCAACCGCCTCTACCGAACCGTCTCTACAGATCATGCATTTGTAGGGGCGGTTCCCAGGCCGCCCCTACAAATCGATTTATAGGGACGGTTGGTGATTGAGCCGCCCCTACAAATCGATTTGTAGGAGCGGCTGGTATTACGAACCGCCACTACAAATCTATTTGTAGGGGCGGCTCAAGAACCAACCGTCCCTACAAATCTATTTGTAGGGGCGGCTGTAGTGCCAGCCGCCTCTAAAATACCTGTTTGTAGGGGCGGTTCAATCTAGAACCGCCCCTATAGTACGTTTTCCCGCAAAAAAAAATTCAAATTTACAATTCAAATTCGACCAGAACTGTTTGTTTCTGCGTATTCCATCCAGCATCCGCGTTGCCGAACGGCCCGCGACCAACGTTCCGAACCGCGTTCGCGTTGCCGAACGCCACGCGACCAACGTTCCGAACGCGACTACAAGCACAATAGTATTATATAAAGTACAATTACAAGTCCAATTCGTAATGATATATATATATACAATCCATCATTAAATATACAAATTTCATACACATTGTTATCAACGTCCTAGAGCTAGCCTTTCAGTCTCACGAAGGTGTTGGTACTGAGGATTTGTACCTAAGTCGGACTCTCGATCATGGTAGGCGCCTCTGACGTGTACAATCTGGTCCAATATGAAGTTGCAAAGGTCGCCGACGAGCTCTAAGAGTTGGTCATCCTTGTATGGGTCTCTTTTCATTCCTTTTTCTTCTCTCCACTACAAGAAAACAAGTTTCAGTTTAGTATTTCATACCATTTATGAAGTTTTTATACTACGGGTGAAGAGGTTCAAACTTACCCTTAAGGGGTGTCTCCTGTAGGCACCGGTGTTACTCATCATAGAACATATATAGTATCCACAATGTACACTCCCAGGCCTCTGCTTGAGGCACTGTGTGTTTTGCATATGAAAATATTAGGTAATGCTTTTGACAGCCATGTAACGGAGTACTGAAGAAGTAAGTTACACTTACCGCACATAGTATTTTTATAGCCAGCTTTTCCTTCCTCGCTGGATCATGCCTTCCGTGATGATGAGAGACATAGAACTTAAATGCCCTGTTCGAATTATTTTAGCAAATACAACTTGTTAGTATGCATAAGTGAACGTTACAAGTATGTATACAGACATATAAGCTAATGAGGATTGTCGATATGTATACGTCTTGAGAATCGATATGAAGTCTTTGTATGTCGCCGGGTCCTTATCTATTGAATCAAAGACCCATGCCATGCTCTTCCCGACATCGACGGCTATACAAATCCAGTGGTTGCTGCATGGATTTAATCATAGAACTAGATAAGCTCTTTTACATCGAATAAAATATATCGAACATAGCTTTAAGTTATAGTTGAACTTACTCGAAGTTGTATGGTAGCCATATAGTAGAGTGTTGTTGGAGATTTTTGAAAGCCAGAGCAATGTATGCCGCAACCTTAAGGGACTCTTCCCTTAGCTTCGCACTACGGATGCGCTCTTTCTCCCGAAGAGTCTTTGCAGCTGCTAGCTCTTTGACATCCAGTGTCCACCGTTTAGGGTAATTAAAATTTGTTTGGGCTATAGCTTGAGGGTCTACATACCCGGCTTTCACACTTGGCATTTGTTTGACAATGTGCACTTGCATTCTACAAATCACGGCGTGGGTTAGTTACAACAAAATTCAAAGATTATATTCATATCATATCGGAAGGACAAGGACTTACAGGCACCACGTGCGAATTAGATTCATCTCCATTTCTTCCAGGTGAAAGCATGTGTGCATGTCATTGAAGTCAAAGACAATTTTCCCGGCTGGGCTTCCAAATGTGCCGGTGGGAAAGCATGCTTGTATGATATCTATGCTCGTTGGGAGAACACGCAAGTACCAATCATGGAACCTTCTCATTCCAAGTGGTAGGCGCTGGATGTCCCGATTTGGTAGGAAGGGCTTGCCTCTTTCATATTTTTCGGACAATCCTTTGACCATTCGATGGCATCAACATTTGGATACTGCTTTGCAATTTGGTGAAGTTTGCTACTGACGGCCTCCTCAGAACCCCGTGATGGGACTTTTTTAACTTGGTTTTCAGGCTTGAACTGATCATGGGAATACCACTTGGACACCGACGAGACGTCTTTGATCGGAACATAAACTGGCCTTATGTGGATTAGAATCTTCTTTCGGAGTTCCCATTCAGGCACGTCCTCATCTTCTTGTGCATCACCTTCTTCAGGAGGCACTCGTTGTTCATGTATCGGTTGTGCTTGTTGAGAAGACTATGGCATCTCATGATGCACTTGCCCGATAGGAGGAGGAGGAGTAGTAGTAGTAATAGTAGTAACAGCAGCAGCCACTACACACCAGCAGTATATAAGCAAAAAAATAGAGAAGGAGTGATAGTAGTAGAGTAAGAGCAGCAGCCACTTAGGAGTAGCGAGTAGTAAGAGGAGTAGTAGGAGTAGTAAGAGGAGGAGTAGTAGGAGTAGTAAGAGGAGTAGGAGGAGGAGGAGTAGTAGTAGTAGTGGTAGGAGTAGTAGTAGTAGTAGTAGCAGCAGCAACAAAGATAGGATAAAATCATGAAATTTTTAGGACAACAAAGATACTTAAATTATCTACAACTTTTATATTATCTAGGTTCACATAAAAGGTCATTTAAAGCATGAAAACATTTTTCTAACCAAAACTATACCAGCAGGAATTTTTTAAGCACACAAATCAAATGTTCTTTTATGCATTTCAGTACTCTTAAAGACAGGTCATTTAAACTGATGAAGCAATAGTTTAAAGGGTGGGGGCTCAATCTTCAGGGGGAACTTAGAAAGCTTAGGAAAGAAAAAGGAAAAACATGGTTGTTGAATGGTGACCTAAACACCAAATGATCATTCAGACCACCAACTACTAGGTACCACCAGCAGAAATGAGCCAATAGCAGCAGCTAGCTCATAGTTACAAGGACAGATTCAACTTTCATTGAACAACAGACATTTTAAGATAGTGGATAGCTGCAGTTTAGGTAACTAAAAATGTTGGCATGCAACATCCCAAGCAATAAAACAATCAATGTTGCCATAACAGCGACAAGCAGTTCTTTGAAAAAAAAACAGTTCCTAGCTAGATGTCAGTAGCAAATGAAACATTATAGCATGCACGCCACAGCCACTGCCACTGCCAGAAAAACTCAAATCAGAGAAGAACTTCCATAGTGCTATGGTTTTAGACTGGGCATTAAATCCTATAAAAAGGCAAGCAGCAGCGAGACAAGCAGCTGGTCTGTGTTCCAAGTAGCTATAGATAGCCGAGTGGCTGTCTCACTCAGTCTACATATTCCTTATTCTAGCTTGTACAATCATTTGCTATGAACGAAAAGAACAAAAGCTAGACTTCATACCTTGGCACTATGCAAGACAAAAGTACTAACTCTATACTGGTAGATATATGTTATTTGAGTGAAATAATTAATCAGGTTCCTGCAAACCTAAGGTACAAAAACAAAACTAAACATCCCATAGCTTCAAGCATAATCCTGTTTTAGGATAGACAGACCAACAGTGCATGGACAAAGAGAGACAAACAAGTTGCCGTTGCACACAAATATCAAACAGCAGCAGCTGCAATCACTGGGGAAGAAAGGCATCCGAGCACGGCGGCGAACAAATGCCAGTGAAAATTTGAGCACAATTATTTACTACCATTCAATGCCTAGGACACCTTGTCTTCCTCTCCAGGTGGATCAATAGTGGAACAAGGGTGGCTCTAGATTAGAAAATGGTAAGACAGGCTGCCTTTAGTAGAGGAAACAGTGGATACTTATAGACTAAGTAGATGTACAATATGTTACTCATCCTAAGGCTAACAGGTCCACATGTCGAGAAGACAGTGGTGACCTATACATAAGATAAAAGCAAGCTAAATCAAACAGCCTGCATTTGGAACCTAAAAATGAAATTGCTAATCTTCCCCTAGGCTTCTGAATATATCATAAGAATAATTGCTTGACTATGTCAGATTAAATATCTTTAGCACAAATCAGTTGTTATTTTGTTTAGTAGGTATTCCTCCATTTTAGATCATAAATAGTGGCATGGTAAGGCCTACTATTGGTAGAAGAAGGTAGATATGGACACAGTGTGCTTGCGTGTAGGCTTGCAAATGTGTCCATATCTAGGCTGCAGTCAGCCCCATGGGGGCAAACAGTCAAACCACACTGGAAACATATAACTTTCAGAAATAAAGCATGAAAATTGATAAATTTTGATTCCAAGTAGATATAGTTTCAGAGAGTTTACTATAGAAAAAACATATTTTAGTTCAATTGGTTGCCTGGGTAAAAACAAAAGTAGGTGTGAAGAAAAAACAAAAGTGGTGTGAAGAAAAATGTATGTGCACCTAGAAGTAAATCAGCCAAGTCATATAAAAAGTCTATCTATCTATATGAATGGTAAAGTACCTATATGAGCGTCGGTGGCTCATTTGCACGCGGACGCGTGGTCTATGACTTTTTGCAGAATCAAAATCAGCAGAGCTCTCGACCAACGACCAACAGCAAGATAAATAAAACCCTAGATAGAACCAACACACAATTCGTCTAAATGCATCTCCCAGCAAAGGATTCAAGCTATTGTCACCAAACGCTGCCTACAGGAATCCATCCTATCATCCCAGCAATTGACACCCTATCCTCATTCCGCAATCAATTTGACCAAATTCCTTGGGCGACGGGCAGCATCAAAATCTATCCAGCAAAAGAAGAAGCGTACCGGCACAGGTGTTCAGAAGACGATGGTGAGCCGGAGTGGCGGGTGATGAGGTCGTCGAAGGGGTCCTGACGGCCAGTGGCCTGGTGAGTTGAAGCGGTCGAAGGTCCAGAAGCCGTAGGGGCGCGGCCGCGCTCACCCACCGCCGAGGAGCTCGCCCGTCGTCGGCGTGCGGGGGCCGGGCGTGGGGCGCCGAGAGCCTGCGTCGTCGGCGTGCGGGGGCAGGACGTCGGGGGCCGGGCGCGGGGCGCCGGGAGCCTGCGTCGTCGGCGCGTGGGGGCGGGCGCCAGGGGCCGGGGGCGGGACGCCGAGCGCCGAGGGCTGGTGTGGGTGGGCGCGGGACCAGCGGCGGGGCCGGCAGCGTGGGCAGCGGTGGAAACACTAGGCAGCCTGACGGCGTCGGAGGAAGAAGACAGCGCCTAGACGATGACTCCCGTGCGCTACCCTCCAATTTATACTAGGTATCATTTGTAGGGGCGGTTCTTGATCCAGCCGCCCCTACAAATACATTTTTAGGGGCGGTTCCTGATCCAACCGCCCCTACAAATATTTTTTTAAATTATAAATTCTATATTTTTTATATCATAAAAACACAATTATAAATTCTACATTTTGTTCAAACTTTCTCAAATGAAAAAATGGACTATATAAGGATTGTAGATCTTGATGAGATGAACAACCTTGTTATTCAGAGTTTTTTCATCTGAGGTCATTTAGTGTCTCATTTGAGCAAGTTTGACCAAGTCAAATTTGGTCAAATGAAAAAACAACACTTTGACTCTAGTATTATGAACTCTAAATAACTTCAAATTGAAAAGTTTTGAATACCAAGTTTGATCATCTCAGCAAGATCTACAATTGTTGTTTTGGTCAACTTTCCATTTGAGAAAGTTTGGACGGTTCAAATTTGTGATTTTTAAATTTCGACGCCTACAAACTTGTTTTCGGAACCCTAGGTTATCTCAAATTGAAAAGTTTTGAATACCAAGTTTGTTCATCTCATCAAGATATACAATCCTTATATAGTCCATTTTTTCATTTGAGAAAGTTTGAACAAAATGTAGATCAAATTTCACAAGTGTGTGACATAGTTTCAGAAAGTCTATATGAGATTCAAGAATTTGTGACTAGTGTTTGATAAAACTTTCTCAAATGGGAAAATAAGCTATGTAAGGATTGTAGATCTTGATGAGATGAACAACCTTGTTATTCAGAGTTTTTTCATCTGAGGTCATTTAGTGTCTCATTTGAGCAAGTTTGACCAAGTCAAATTTGGTCAAATGAAAAAACAACACTTTGACTCTAGTATTATGAACTCTAAATAACTTCAAATTGAAAGGTTTTGAATACCAAGTTTGATCATCTCAGGAAGATCTACAATTGTTGTTTTGGTCAACTTTCCATTTGAGAAAGTTTGGACGGTTCAAATTTGTGATTTTTAAATTTCGACGCCTACAAACTAGTTTTCGGAACCCTAGGTTATCTCAAATTGAAAAGTTTTGAATACCAAGTTTGTTCATCTCATCAAGATATACAATCCTTATATAGTCCATTTTTTCATTTGAGAAAGTTTGAACAAAATGTAGATCAAATTTCACAAGTCTGTGACATAGTTTCAGACAGTCTATATGAGATTCAAGAATTTATGACTAGTGTTTGATAAAACTTTCTCAAATGGGAAAATAAGCTTGGTAAGGATTGTAGATCTTGATGAGATGAACAACCTTGTTATTCAGAGTTTTTTCATCTGAGGTCATTTAGTGTCTCATTTGAGCAAGTTTGACCAAGTCAAATTTGATCAAATGAAAAAACAACACTTTGACTCTAGCATTATGAACTCTAAATAACTTCAAATTGAAAAGTTTTGAATACCAAGTTTGATCATCTCAGCAAGATCTACAATTGTTGTTTTGGTCAACTTTCCATTTGAGAAAGTTTAGACGGTTCAAATTTGTGATTTTTAAATTTCGACGCCTACAAACTAGTTTTCGGAACCCTAGGTTATCTCAAATTGAAAAGTTTTGAATACCAAGTTTGTTCATCTCATCAAGATATACAATCCTTATATAGTCCATTTTTTCATTTGAGAAAGTTTGAACAAAATGTAGATCAAATTTCACAAGTGTGTGACATAGTTTCAGACAGTCTATATGAGATTCAAGAATTTGTGACTAGTGTTTGATAAAACTTTCTCAAATGGAAAAATAAGCTATGTAAGGATTGTAGATCTTGATGAGATGAACAACCTTGTTATTCAGAGTTTTTTCATCTGAGGTCATTTAGTGTCTCATTTGAGTAAGTTTGACCAAGTCAAATTTGGTCAAATGAAAAAACAACACTTTGACTCTAGTATTATTAACTCTAAATAACTTCAAATTGAAAAGTTTTGAATACCAAGTTTGATCATCTCAGCAAGATCTACAATTGTTGTTTTGGTCAACTTTCCATTTGAGAAAGTTTGGACGGTTCAAATTTGTGATTTTTAAATTTCGACGCCTACAAACTAGTTTTCAGAACCCTAGGTTATCTCAAATTGAAAAGTTTTGAATACCAAGTTTGTTCATCTCATCAAGATATACAATCCTTATATAGTCCATTTTTTCATTTGAGAAAGTTTGAACAAAATGTAGATCAAATTTCACAAGTGTGTGACATAGTTTCAGACAGTCTATATGAGATTCAAGAATTTGTGACTAGTGTTTGATAAAACTTTCTCAAATGGGAAAATAAGCTATGTAAGGATTGTAGATATTGATGAGATGAACAACCTTGTTATTCAGAGTTTTTTCATCTGAGGTCATTTAGTGTCTCATTTGAGCAAGTTTGACCAAGTCAAATTTGGTCAAATGAAAAAACAACACTTTGACTCTAGTATTATGAACTCTAAATAACTTCAAATTGAAAAGTTTTGAATACGCATGCATAAATGAAGCCTTACAAACACACACAACTAGCTAGCCTGCTGTAACGACTTTCCCATTGACACCTTTTCGTTCCCATGGCATTATATCTTTGGGGATGTTCTTTTCCACAACACTGATCTTCTTAGGAAAGTCTGTGAATAACGGCATCTCATCATAGTTATTGTAAGCTTCAACATCGTCCACGCCATCAACTCCAATAATGTGTTGTTTTCCGGAGGCAACCACGTGCTTTGTCTTCTTCTTCGGGGGGAGGTTACTTTGTGGGTCAGACATATAGAAAACTTATGCGACACGTGAAGCGAGCACCCAAGGGTCATCTTGGTAGCCTAGATTCTCGAGGTCCAAGACTCTCAATCCGATCTTGTTCAGTTGGTGTTGTTTGATCCAGCGGCATCGAAATAGGGCCACCGTTATATCCCTTCCTTAGTCAAGTTCCCATATCTCTTCAATGATGCCAAAGTATTGGATCTTTCGCCCTAATCCATCGAGAGCCTCTATTCGAACGCCGCTGTTTTGGTTCACATATTTACTATCCTTTGCGTGGGTATAGTACGTGTACCCATTGATATCATAACTATTCCAAGATGTAACTTGTCTCGATGGCCCCTCCGCCAACCTACTGATGGTAATAGAGTCTATGGTTTCTCCAGGCGGTATGTTTTGGTCCTTCAACCATATAGTTAGTCGTTGCTTGTGCTGTTTCATGACCCAATCATCCGAACGGCCATTTCTCTCTGCCATAATGATAGCCAAGTGTTCATCAATATACGGTTGCATCAGTTGTGTACTCTGCAAGACACTGTAATGCGCCCGACTCACCTCTTTGTAATCATGGTCGATGAACACTTTTCTACCACTGGTGCCCTTCCCAGCCAGCCTACCCTTGTGACGAGAATCGGGTTTACCAATCTCTTTCTGTACTTTTAGGTACTCTTGACAGCACTCGACGACTTCTTCAGTACTGTAACCCTCTATCATGGAGCCCTCTGGGTATGCTCGATTATGCACGTATCGACTTAAAACCGACATGAACCGCTCATAGGACCACATTTCATGCAAGTAGCAAGGGCCAAGCGCCTGTATCTGATGAACCATGTGAATCATGAGATGTGGCATTATATCAAAAAAAGCAGGAGGTAAACACATCTCCAGTTGGTTTTATGTCTCCACTACAAATTCATGTAGGTCACTCAGCTCTTCCTTGCCAATCGTCTTCTGTGAGATCTTCAAAAAGAAGTAGCACATGCGGGTAATGGCCATTTTTAAGAACTCTGGCTTTATAGCCCTGATTGCAATAGGTAGCAACACTGTCAGCATCACATGGCAATCGTGAGCCTTGCATTGTGTTATTGACAAGTCCTTCATCGACACTAGCTTCTTCACATTTGCTGAAAACCCAGTCGGGACTTTGATCCCCCTCAGGAAAGTGCATATAGCTCTCTTCTCGTCTGGTGTTAGGTTGAAGCACGCCGCGGGCAGAGTGTATTTTCCATTAGCCTTAGGTACCGGGTGAAGCTGTGGCATCATGTTTAGCTGCACCATGTCTTTCCGTGCTTTCAGACCATCCTTTGACTTGCCTGTGTCCATCAAGGTAGCAATGAGACTCTCAAAGACATTCTTTTGTACGTGCATAGCATCAATGGCATGGGGGACCTCCAAGTCTGGCCAATAAAGCAGATATTGAAAGAAGATCGATTGTTTCTTAAAAGGTACGCCTTCGATAGGAGGTGTGCTTCTATCTCTATTCGTCCCATCTGGATTCTTCTTTCCATAGACGACGCGTATATTTTTCACCATTCTGTACACATGTTCTCCGTTATGACGTCTCTCCGGAGGGGGTTCAATCTCCAGGGCATTGTCATAAAATCTAAAGAATAATTTGCTGCGGTACTTGTGACTTGTCTTTAAGAAGCGTCGGTTCTTTAAGTAAACTATCTTCTTGGATGCATCCAGGTACACCCATGTAGTACCATCCAAGCAAACCAAGCATCCCGTCTTCCCTTTGATCTGTCCAGACAAAGCAAACAACGCGGGGTAATCATTGGTAGTAACAAATATTATTGCTCTACATATGAAGTCCTCCTTTCGGAACGCATCGTACATCTGCTCCCCATGCCTCCATAGTCTCTCCATTTCTTGCATCAAGGGCTCGAGGAACACGTCTATATCAATGCCTGGTTGTTTAGGGCCAGAAATAAGAATAGTGAGGAGAAGGTACTTTCTCTTCTGACACAACCATGTTGGGGTGTTGTACATGGTCAAGATTACTGGCCATGTGCTGTGGTTGCTCATCCTCTCATTGAAGGGATTCATTCCATCGGTGCTCAGGCCAAACCGTACATTCCTTGGGTCATCGCTGAATTCTTTGTGCTTCTCATCAAACCTTTGCCACTGACTACAATCAGCCGGGTGTGCAATCTTATCATCATCCACCTTGCGCTCATCATCCCACCATGTCATGAGTGCGGCTTCTTTAGGGTTTAGGAACATACGTCTCAAGCGGTCGGTCACTGGCAGGTACCACATTACCAGGGCAGGAATTCTTCTCTGCTTTGCATCGTTGCCTAATGGAGTGTCCTCTGTGGGCTGAGATTCTTGTACCACCTTTTTTGTACCCTTCTTATTCCTCTTTTTCCCCGTGGATGGTTCGTCCCCACCGTAAAGGTCATTGTTCTTGTACCGGCTGGCCCCACACCGGGGACATTTATTTAATGACTTGAACGTTTCACCACGAAAAAGTATACAGTGGTTGGGGCATGCATGTATTTTTTCAACCCCCATTGTCAATGGACTTATGATCTTCTTCGCTTGGTATGTGTTGGCGGGAACTGAGTTTGGTTGTGGCAGCACCCATGACAGGAAATGCAATAGATCATTGAAACTACAGTCTGACCAGCCGTACTTAGCCTTCAGGATGAGCAGCTCAAGCACGAAACATAGCAATGTCCAATGTGTCGGACAACCCTTTTCAACACCATACACAGTCTCCTTCGATGCTTTTATCACTCTTTCTAAATTTTCTAGACCTTTCGGGCTATTTAGTAAAATCTCTGGTCCAAGGGTTCGAATCATGTCATCTAAATCATCTTCAACTCCGACACGTGCTCCACCATCATTATTGGCACCACCTTCGTCGTTACCATCCCAACCACCAGCATCACCACCTTGTTCATTGCCAAACTCGAAATCCATTTGTGCATCAAGCTCGGCTGAATATTGGGACAGGGATTCTATGGTTTCAGCGTCGTATTCCTCCTCATCCTCGTCGTTAACAATAACCGTTTCACCATGATGAATCCACACTGTGTAGTCATCAACAAATCCTCGTATAATCAAATGTGATCTGATGATAGTCACATCTGTCCATGCCATACGGTTCTTGCAATCTTTACAGGGGCAAATAATTGTATCCTTATTCTCTTTCAATGTCGTTGCATGCTTCGTTGCGGCTTCAATAAATTTATCCACCTCTTCACGGAAATCTGCCTTGAACCTTAACGAACCATACATTCAAGAGTTCCTGTACTCAATCTTTTACAACAACAACAAAATAAACATTAAAGGACTACTTATTCAGATATATATAAAAATTAATCAAAGTAATAATTATTTGAGAATAATTGTATATACCTCAGATATATATGAATATAAATCTAATATAATTACATGAAGCATACAAACACACCATGGTAGAGGAAAATTAATTAATGGCCCATTTATCCATAAATAATTAAAATACATATTTATTGATTACAATAAACAATTTCAAAGACAACAATTAGCAATAATTATACTTTACACAATATCTTTTGTATAAACCCTAGTCCAATTTTATCAAACATAAATTTACAAAAACGAAATTAATAAAAAAACCAAACCCTAGATCTAGATCACATGCACATGAAACATCCATAAAACTAACTAATGGTTCACTAAAATCAAGAAACATGGACCAAATAAGGGTATGATCTTGTTCCCCTCCCTAATTTACCCTAGTACATTTAAAAGTTGGGTCTAATTTGCTCATAAATAGCTCAAGCACCATAGAAGAGAGAGAAAAACAAAACTCTAATTATTCACTAATCAACCATTAAAACTTCAAAAAAAAGTATGGAATAGCATTTTCTTACCTTCTACAACCTCTCCACCAAAGGATTTGAGATCAAAACCTTCCCCCTTAGTAGAGCAATTTTTGAGAGGTGCCCAAGCCCTCCCCAACTTTCTTTCACGGGTTGGAGTGAATGACCCGAGGAGGAAGAAGGTGCTGCTTCACTTTTATATGGGGGTCATTTGTAGGGGCGGCTGGTGATTGAGCCACCCCTACAAATAGAAGCTATAAATACGGGCCATTTTAGGGGCGGCTCAATCACCAGCCGCCCCTACAAATACCATTTCTAGAGGCGGCTGGTGATTGAGCCGCCCCTAAAAATCATACTCCATTTGTAGGGGCGGCTCGTATCACCAGCCGCCCCTGCTGTTCCATTTGTAGGGGCGGCTGGTGTCTGGGCACCCGAGCACGCCACTGTAGGAGCGGCTCCATCTCCAGCCGCCCCTACAAAAAAATTAAACCGTTGCTACAAATCATTTTCTACGTAGTGAGTACGTGCCAGACGTCGCGGCGGCTCCTCAGTCCTCGATCACAATTCACACGGGAGGGCGACTTGGCACGATGCACCCGTCGTCTGCCGTCGTTACGGACGATGGTTGCATTGGCACGAGTGGATTGCATGCATCCGGTCCGGATGGATGAGTTCAGTTTAGCCCCTGGCCCTGGAGGCTGAGTTTCAGCTAAGCGAGTACTCCTAGACTATATTATTTGCGATGCACGATTGAGGTACCTGACTAGAAAGTAGCGCGGCCTTGCCGCGCGGTCCTGTGTGGTGCTTGCATCATGAAGCTAATAATTATATTGCAATTAGTATTACTTAGCTTCTGTGGAGAATAAATAGTAGTAGTACAATATAATTATACAGATCAGTGGAGTTGATGTTGATCGTTGCCATTGCAGAGGATAATAGCTGGAGCCTCTTTTTTTTCAATTAAGAACTATGCACGACACACCCATCATTGTGAAATTAAGAATTGTATATATATATAGGATCGTGAAGCCGGTAGAATCACTCAATTGTTTTATTTTATGTGTGTTATGGGTAAGCTAGCATAAAAATTTCATAGCAATTTGAATAAAGAAACCAACTCTATTAATTATTTTAGAAAACTCTTGAGAAATCTAGATCCACACTAATAGCAAAAAATTACACTAAAACATGTGATGTTATGTATTTACAATGCAGTGCTACTTGTGTAGAGTTCAACAAACTTGGTTTGGCATTTTTTAAAATTTTATTTGTTTTATTATGTTATTTACAAAATTTCAATCGTTTTAGATAAATAACAAATTCATAGGAAAATAGAAAAACGTCGTCGGGCCGAATTCGGCTCAGTAAGGCCCAGGTTCGGTGGGAAATAGGCCCGAGCGGGAGGCAGGCCGGCCCATTCAAAAGGCCTAGATTGCGAGTTGATTTCGGTAAAGTTCAAGGACTTTTTTGCAAAAAAACTTGAGAGAAGATCTGGACTGCGAATTGATTCGACTAAAGTTCATAAGTTTGTTTGCAAAAAAAAAAACCACGCCTCGCACACTCTAGTCGTCCACACGTCCGATCCGACGGCCGGAACCGCTGGCGACGTGGCCAGCTCGCCGGCCAGCTTGTACTAGCTGTAGCTGTTTCGTCTGTGACGTGCCACTGCTCGCACGCATGTATTATTTTTGTCGTCGGTGTTAAGCAGCATGGAGCTGTCCATGCACTGTCCTGTCATGTGCTGTTCTCTTGGTGTTTAAGGCAAATGCTGCTAGTACCGGTAGTTGGTTAACACGTAGTACAACTTTCATTTTTCACGTAGCCATACTTCTTTGTGTTTTCCTTTTCTTAAAATAAAAAATGCAAATTCGTAGATAAGAAAATTGTGATGGCATCGAAGATTGTGTTTTTACTCAGTGCGGGTTTAGTTCGTGAAATTTGGGAATTTGGCTACTCTAGCACTTTTGTTTTTATTTGACAATTAGTGTTCAATCATAGACTAATTAGGCTCAAAACGTTCGTCTCGTGATTTCTAACCAAACTGTGCAATTAGTTTTTCTTTCGTCTACATTTAATGCTCCATGCACGTATCGTAAGATTCGATGTGCTACTGTAGTATTTTTTGGGAAACTTTTTGGAAACTAAACACACAGCTTTAACCGTAGTGTCCAATCTTCGAATTTGCAGCAACTGTTCAATTGAGACTCGTGCGTGATTGAATGCAGGCCGGGCACGCCGTGGTGCCCAAGTTCGGCTCCTGGGACGCCGAGAACATCGGCTACACCGTCTTCTTCGAGAAGGTGCGAGACAACAAGGCCCCGCCGGCGCCCGCTCCCAACCCAAGCCTTCTGCCGGCGGCAACGGAGGCTACGACTTCGATCCGTACGAGCACTACGAGAGCCTCAGCAGGAAGGTGCCGTCACGCCCGCCGAGCTCGCACGGCCACGGCCAGCCCGCCGCCGCAGCCAGGGCGCCGGCGCCGGTAGTGGCCGGTGCCGGCTACGACTTGGACCCGTACGAGCACTACGACAGCCTCAGCAGCAGGAACGTGCCCTCCCGCCCGCCAGGCTCGCACGGCCACGCGCCTGCTGCCGGCTACGACTACGGCTTCGACCCCTACGAGCACTACGAGAATCTCAGCGCCAGGAACGTTCCTTCCCGGCCGCCGAGCTCGCACGGCCACGCGCCGCAGCCGCACCACCGGCCGCAGCCGCACCCCGGGCACGGGTACCACCGCCGGACCGGGAGCAACGTCAGCAATGCCGCGTCCAAGGCCAGCAGCCGCGGCAGCAAGTTCTCGCCGCCAAGGCCGTACCAGCCCAGGTACATCAGCAACGATAACAACAACGTCAGCTTCCCGCCGCAGCCGCAAGGCGGCGGCCATGGCGCCCAATACCACCACAATCACCACCACCACCACGGTGCGCCGAGGGCAGCTTCCGCCTCGCCGTCGCCGCCGCGCCACCACCACCCGGCCCCGCCGCTGCTGCCGCGGCGCCCTAAGCCGTCGGCCGTGCCGAGGTTCGGCGTCTGGGACGAGCAGAACGCGGCGATGGCGGCGCAGGGCTTCACGGTGCAGTTCGAGACGGTGAAGCGCCACCGGGAGGAGGCCAGCAGGACCGCCCCCGCGCCGCCGTCCGTGCAGCCGCCAACGAAGCTGCTGGCGCCTGACCACGCGGCGGCGGCACCACGCGCGCGGCGACACGGGAAGAGGAAGGCCGAGAGGTCCTTCATGTCCAGGATAGACAGGTGCCTGTTCCCAAGGGTCAGAGAGTGAGTGATCCGACGACCGACGGTAGTTACCACCACTCAGCCATATGCTTGGCTTATAATTCGTATTCTTTTAATTAATAAATAGTATTTTTTTTCTTATAATAAATTAGTTGATATTTTCCGTCATGCTTATCCGCAAGTGACTGGGCAATACGTGTTCTTCGACAGAGATTGTGTTGTGCTACTTCAGGGTTTGTTCGTTCTTTGTTCATTACTATGTTGGCGCTGCCTCCATTCAAAGTTGTCTCCAACTGCAACCTTTGGCGCGTTGGTGACGAGCCAGCTAGCGCCTGGCACCATGGCCAGTGCAGGCCCAGCTTTGCGACCGGGCGGCAAGCTTCTGTTGGAAAACACTAGGGGATAGGATCGTATGTCCATGCTTCCGGTGGAACACACTACGCATATAGGATCCTATATGTTCACTCGATCGTCCATCAACCTGCTCGCTCATTTTTTTCTTCGACATACAAAAACTTCTACAAAAAGAAAAAGGAAAAAGTCTACTTAACCCCCTAACCTTTCATACTTGGTCTACTTTACCCCCAAACTATGAAACCGTCTGTTTTACCCCCTGAACTTTCCAAAACCGTCTATTTTACCTCCGGTGGTTTTCAGCGGCGGGTTGCTACAGTAACCGCAGGGTTGCTACAGTAACGGTGGGTTGCTACAGTGTCTGCGGTTTTAAATTTTCTTTTTTTATTTATTTTCGGTGAATTTTTGAAAAATCATAGTAAATCATAGAAAAATCATAAAATGAAAAATCTAATTTTATTGGACTCCACATGAGTAGATCTACACAATGAATATATAATACAATATGCTTTAGTACAAATTTTTTTTGTAGCTTTAGATTAATTGGAAAATCCAATTTTGTCTGTAATTAATTGGAATAATTCATAGCTGCAGCTTCTATGGTTCAATTGTGGTGAAATTTTTATGCTACGCTAATTATTGTATGCTTGAACTATAGTAAAAATTTCGTACTCATTGGACTATGTATAACTTAGTTATAGATAAATTCTAATTAATTACAGACAAAATTGGATTTTCCAATTAATCTAAAGCTACAAAAAAAATTGTGGCCGTTGGTATAACTTAGTTATAGATAAATTCTAATTAATTACAGACGGTTTCATAGTTGGGGGGTGAAGTAGACCAAGTATAAAAGGTGAGGGGTGAAGTAGACTTTTTCCAAAAGAAAAAACAACCAATGGTGCATTTAGGAAAGAATCTCTCTATAGCCGTGCTCCTAATTATCATCGTGGCCGTTGGTATGTACGTGCACATATATGAACCGTTGGAAATATAAGTGTCTCTCCTAACAGCTTAAGTTTTGGCGTTGAATTGGCTAATGTATGCAACTTCGTTGTTTTGATTAATCTTTCGGCTTACCACGTTTTTGCATGTGCTAGTATGTTCAATACCTGCGCAGAGTGTATGGTGCCAGCTGAGCAAGCACCAGAGCGGCAGCTATCATGGAGCGTGCTGAACCGTTGACAACAATGCCGATTGCGATAATCTATGCGTAGAAGAAAGCTCCGAGAACATACCTTCTTTTAAGGAAATCATGTGTGATATACTAAAGATATTAAGAATATTTCTCTTCTTCACTAATCTATCTGAAAAATCTCAGAACATCATTTTTTTTTACGGAGAGAGTACAAATTATCCCTTCCTGCCCTTTATCTAATAATACATATATAGTTTTTTTTTTAAAAAAAGATGGGTGACCCATGCTAGTTAAACATAGAGTAAAGTATATTACTGGTCCATAAACTTATATCGCTATGTCATTATGGTCTCCAAACTTGCAAAACTTTCGTCCAGATACATAAACAATGTATGTTCGGGTCTCAGTACAGTTTTATTGGGTCTCGTCCTCGGATCTATTTTCCTATGTCATCTAGGTCCCAGGCTATCAAAACGCTCACTCCTGGACACACCCAGGTCAATTCCAGTGATCCTCTATCTGTTTGTCTCTCCGCCTTTCCTTGTTGCATGTCGTCGAGGTTAGGCTGCAGGCAACCGTGCTAGCCTCCTCCTTATCTACGGCCGTTGTCTGCTACAACACCGAATGACGCGCCGCCACAGCCCATCTGTGCTAGCTCCCTGTCCTCAATATCTGTAAGGCCTCAAGAAAGCAGGCTAAAAGAAGACCAATATAAAATTTTCAGCCCAAACCCAAAGCATGAATATATATACCGGAGAATTATGTATTTGGCACTGAAATAAATCGGTCATTCGCATTTGGCACTAAAAAATTTAAACTTTCTTATTTGACATCAAGTTAAAATTTTCTTCCCTAGATAGCACTGCCGTCCATTTGGGCTAGTAACAGCATCAAGTGGCTGGTAAAATGACATGAATGCCCTTCTTTGTAGCAGAAATACATAATGTCAAATAGAAAAATAATAGATGGATATGTTGTCAAATAAGAAAATTATAAATATCACAAATATATTGTGAACTAAAATATGTGATTTTGATAATCGAAGTCTGCAAATAAATAAATAATAAATTTCAAATTCTAAGGCAAGAGCAGGTTCCGCTGGGGTAGGCTTAGCACGGGAAGGATTTGCCCTGTCTAGTTAGCTTGGTCAGAAATTGTTTGATGCAGTTTAGCAGCTCGCTCATCTCAGTTTGGTTAGTCCTATATTCTTGTCAGATCATCGCAAGACATGAAGACAACAACAAACAGATATTTCTCCACAAATGCTTAGAATAGTATAGGGTTGAGTATCTGGTGTCTCAGCTAGCCAATCATCTAGAGTTCTCCACAATTGAACATCAGAAGTATACAAGTACTCATATTTCTCGCTCAATCACCGAAACTACGAATTACTCCCTCTATCCCTAAATGTTTGTCGTCACGATTTGTGTGCCGATAACTTTGACTCAATTTATAGAAAATACATATAATATTTCTATCTCCAAATATATTTATTAAAAAACTAAATTTAAATATCTATCCAATGATACTAATTATGTACGTATCATCCATGATCCATTTTGGGTCTGGGTCTTCATCCAGGTGATTCATTGGAGACAGTCTCATAGCAACTTGCCAGACCAGATAGAGAGAGGCACTGCCTCTGCCGGTGGGAGACGCGCGCCACCGGCGGCCGTGGAGGTGCCGCCAACACCAGCTCATGTGGGGGATGGCAGTCTATCCGCATACGAACCTCAAGCGGTTCATCCGCCGTCACGTGCTCCCCAGGATCTGATCGGAAAGCACACCTCTGGGGAATCAAACATCGAAATCACTCACATTGAAACATATAAATATAAACCATTATAAGAAAAAACATAGAAACATGGAATCAAGCATACAACTGGCAGCCGTCCTTGCAGTCAGTAGACTAGAGGCGGCCGTCGAGGCACACGCTTGGGCTCCGCCAGCCAGTGACCATGCCATCCAGGGTCTGCTCGCGTTAGGAGACGATGGGCTATTCGAATTAGAGGAACCGTGCTTGAAGGGGAAGGCGACTCCCAGATCGCACAGAGTCACATCGACCAGGAGGATGCGCTAACGGAGCCACAGAGATGAGCTCAATTCAAAGGTAGAGGGCGACGAGGAGGCTGCAGGCCACGGCGTGGACGCGAGCAGGGCCGGTGCCAACATCGAAGCTGCTGCTGCCCTTGACGCAGAGCATCCTCGCTAGTGGGGGAAGGGGCAACCGCTGCTGCTGCTTGTGGTGGGGGAAGGGGTCGCCACCGCCGCTGGTGGTGGTGGGGTAAGGGGCCGCCGTGGCCGATGTTGGTGGTAGGGAAAGGGGCCGCCGCCGCTGCCGGTGGGGGAAGAGGCTACGCGGCCGCTGGTGGTGGTGGGGGAAGAGGCTCCCACTCCCTGTCGCCTCCGGATCTGTAAGAGGAGGGACCCACCATGGCCAGTCAGGGAGGTGAGGTGAGAAGGATGCACCGAGATCCACCACCATATACCGTCAAGGAAGGGTATGGCAGAGCCGCTGCTAGCTGCTCTTCTGTGCGCCGTCGTCGAAGCTTCCTCACCGGATGCATGGGAGATAGTAGCTGGACACTGTCGCCACGCTGCTAACTGGCCGGAGGGGCCGTGCCACCTCCGCCACGCCATGGGCTAGCCAGAGCGTCGGCCCTGCCGCCGCGACCGCGCCACAGCCTAGCTCCATCAGGTGAGGTCAACCCGCTAGAGGGCACGCGTAGCTGGTGCTAGGCACCGCCGGCCACAACATCCTCTGCTCCATCATCCTCTCCTCCTCCTTCCATCAATCTAGGGTTTGGTGTTTTTTGGGGAGAAGGTCACAGACTCATGGGAGACAGGAGCGCTTGGCCGCTCGGGAAGTCCAGGGAGAAATTGGATGCGTGCGTAACAGAGGATATGTTGGTCACTAAGAAAAAACTGACGCAGTCAAAATAGTCAACTAACAGATGAATGGATGGAATGGACGGTAGTGCCATATAGGGAAGGAAATTTTAACTTGGTTCCAGATAAGAAAGTTCAAAATTTTAAGTGCCAAATACAAAAGACTGATTTGTTTCAGTGCCAAATACATAATTCTCTCATATATATAGTGCTTCACCGCATTACCTTAGCCCCAATGCCCCTCTCCCGTTCCTATCTAGCCACAGGTTCGCCTCCCCCCGACGCTTCATCCGCTCCCTCAATTCCTCTCTCCCCTTCCACTAATGCTTCCTCTCGCCCTTCTCCATCCCCATATGGTGATCTTGGCTTGCTCCTGCTGTTGCTGCACCTCCTCCTTGTAACACTCCCACTTTTTCCCTAATCTTAATGAACAATGATAATTCTAATAATCATTAATTAACAACTAGCTAAGAACAAGCAAACTAATTTTCCCCATCTCATATGGCACACACCAACCACTCGACCCTGTATCCGCCTTATCTCGATTAAGGACTGAGTTGATGATTCATCTTGCCTAACTCATTTTATCGTACAACCACTCAACCCTGTATGCGGCGGGGCTTAGTCTAAATCCCTCTAGTTGGTATGGCAATCACCTGGAGGCAAGTGTGCAACGGGACACTAAGAGATGTATGTGGAAATTGATGAATTATATGAAATGTAAAGAGCTCTGTAAATTATTATGAGATGTGGCCTTAGTGTTCCCGTGGTGAGCGCAAATACTTAGCTGTGGAGGGTAATGACTTTGATGGATCTATGCTTGCACTATAGTGTTAAGTTACGATACCCTACTTGTGGTGAAAATGTACATCTACAGAGTGTAAAATGTATTCGGATAGCCGTGTCCACAGTCTCCGATGGGTTATGGTTTGGTTTCAACAACTAGATGGGTTGGGATGAGTGAAAACAGGAGAGTGAGTGTGATTTTGAAAATGAATGGTTGTCTATCATGTGTTGTGGGAACAAGGGTTCATACACACTTAAAATTGTGACCAACCCCCTTTTCAGAAATACTATCATATATGGAAAATATGTCTTTTACAAAGGTATTTATAAAATGAAAACCTACATGTGTAAAAATATATGTTTATGCAAATAAACCAAGCCTTATCCTTGATATATCCATATGCATATACCGTTATCCCCTTCTGTAGGGTAAGGTTGGATTTGCTGAGTACTTTGTACTCACCCTTGCTTTGTTGAACAGAGGAAGATCCGGACTTCAACATTGAAGTGGCGTACGAATAAGGTCATGTCTACACCCAACTAAGCCTGTGATATTGGGATTCGCCAGATGTTTAGCGATTCCTTTTGTTTTTGGATCTGCTAGACCTATATAATTATGTTGTGGTTACTTTGTGGCATGTCTTCATTGCCCACACTTGTTGACTACTGCACTAAGACTTATCTGATGTAATAAATGTGTTACAAGCCTCTAAAAATGGCCAAGAGAGTGAGCTAGAGCTGACCAAGGGGCTTAAATAGGAAGCCCCTTCAAAAAGAGCCATTGGCCCCCTTTGCCTCACTGGTTTCGAGGCGACCGGACACGCCAGTCAGTATGACCGGATGCGTGCCCCCAGCGTCGGATCGTGGATCGACATCCACATGTCCCCGTGTTTGATCTTCGCCATGCGATTTCAACGATCGAGTGACTTAGTAAAATGGCTAAGTCATGACCGAACACGCGGGCAAGCCGACTAGACGCACCGTGCCCACGTCAGGTCCTCGCACGCCCGCGCACCAACTGTCAGAGACCGAACACGCTGCTTCCTTCACCTGACGCTGTGCCACCACGTGTCTGGTCAACAACAGAGAGGTTCTAGAGCCACCAAAATGTGACCGGACGTGTGAGGTCAAGCATGACTAGACGTGCCCCTGCGTCCGCTCATTCCTTCCTTGCGATACACCTTGCGTCAACGTATGTCAGCAGGGACTGGACGCACAAGCGTCGTGTCTGATCACCTCCGCTTGCCAGCGTCCGATCTGAGACTGACGCTGCACTCTTCACTGCACCACTGACCGGATGCGCCGGTGATGAGTCCGCTGCAGCGTCCGGTCACTGCTAGTGACCTCTTCGACTTCACCAACTTATCCACCCTTGCTCAAATGTGCTAACCACTAAGTGTATCACCTTGTGCACATGTGTTAGCATATTTTCACAAACATTTTCATGGGTGTTAGCACTCACTAGAATTTAAATGCATATGCAATGAGTTAGAGCATCTAGTGGCACTTTGATAACCGCATTTTGATACGAGTTTCACCCCTCTTAATAGTACGACTATCTATCCTAAATGTGATCACACCCACTAGGTGTCTTAATCACCAAAACAAAGAGCTCCTATGGATATCACCTTTGTCTTGAGCTTTTCGTTTTTCTCTTTCTTCTTTTCCAAGTCCGAGCAATTGATCATCACCATGGCCATCACCACCACCATGATTTTCACCATTTGCTCCACCACTTGGAATGTGCTACCCTATCTCATGATCACTTAGAGCAACGGGTTAGCACTTAGGGTTTCATCAATTAACTAAAACCAAACTAGTGCTTTCAATCTCCCCCTTTTTAGTAATTGATGACAACCCTTTCACACAGATATGAGTTGAAGTTCATTTGAATCCATGTTGCTTGCCCAAGCATATTTACCATGTGTAAAAGAATATGGACAAGTTTCATGAACCCCATTGGTAGCATTTGCTCCCCCTACATATGTGCTAAGAGTTTGGATTGAAGCTTGCACATATGCATGGATTAGAAATGTGGGAAGGCAATGTCTACCAAATGATGCTATGGTATAAGAGATGGACCTTTGAAGCGTGATACCAATTGGAGTGCACCAAATATACCATCCTTAGCACCATGGTTAGTTAGATACCACTTGGAATTACTTGCAAAACACAAACACTAGATACCTCATTGAGATCAAAATTATATGCAAGGCTCCAGTACCACTTGTGAAAACAAAGTAAGTAAGCAAGGTATATTTAACTATCATCCTATGCATTCTAGTTTTTCATTTCATCATTCAATCCTACAACTAGCATACACCACACAAGTATGGAAATTTTAATTTAAAACTTATGCCATGCAAGCAAACATATGTAATGCACATACAAATGCACCAATCAATTTTATTAGCTTGCTCCCCCAACTTGTGTGCTCAAATTGTAATTGATCCCTTTTACTTTGATATTTCTCCCCCTTTGTCATCTTTTCTTTATCTTTGTGTCTCCCCCCCTATCTTTGTGAATTACTTCTCCTCCTTTGTCATCAATGACCACAAAGGTTCAATTTTCGATAGGTTAAGATTATTAATGTCAATCAATGGGGTGAGGATCATTTTTCCAAATTTGGTTCAATTTAGAACACTTGCCAAAGATTATTTAACTCAGTTTGATTCAAGGACAAGCTTCTCCACTCCTCGTTTCAAGGATTATCTTGACAATGTTGAGTTAAACACTTATAGCTCATTTTCTAGGTCAAACACTAGGTTCACAAGCCCACAAACATGTCATATGCTACCACTAGATCAAGTTAAGCATAGAAGCAATAGTGGTACCATACAAGCATCAAATTCATTTGATTTTCATGAATGAGCCTATTAAACATGAGGAATGACTAGATGCACTAAACAAGTCCTATGTATGCATGCCAATAAACTTTTACCTTGGATTGCTCGAATGAGAGGCATGTCATATTAGTGGGGGTGCATCAACACATATTTAAGAAATCCAATATGTTCAACTCATTCCTTAGCTTGCAAAACCTCTTCTCATCAAGTGGCTTGATGAATATGTCGGCAAGTTGATCTTCGGTACCCACACTCTCAATATAAATGTCCCCTTTTTGTTGTTGATCTCTTATGAAATGGTGGTGGACATCAATGTGCTTTGTTCTTGCATGTTGAACCGGATTGTTGGTTAGCTTGATTGCACTCTCATTGTCACATAGCAATAGTGGATATGTATTTAGCTTCGGCGGTTGATAATGCAACACTATTTTGCTTCTTTGATGACCACGAAACAAGTGATCTTCCCAACAATTGACAAGTGCCTGAAGTGCTCTTCCTTTCAACCTTGCATCTCGCATAATCGGAGTCCAAATATCCAACTAACTCAAACTTTGCTCCTTTAGGATACCATAAACCAACATTTTGTGTAGGCTTCAAGTACCTAAATATTCTCTTTGTAGCCTTTAAATGACTTCCTCTGGGTGAGGCTTGAAATCTTGCACACATGCACACACTAAACATGACATTCGGCCTTGATGCAGCCACATAGAGTAGGCTTCCAATCATAGAGCGATACAACTTTTGATCCACCATGTTGCCACTTGCATCACTATCCAAATTGCCATTTGTTCATATTGGTGTACTAATGGATTTGCTCTCATTCATGCCAAACTTTTTGAGCATGTCTTTGATGTACTTGCCTTGACTCACAAATGTACCATTCTTCAATTGCTTGATTTGAAGACCAAGGAAGTAACTCAAATCTCCAATCATAAATATCTCAAACTCATTACCCATCATCTTCCCAAACTCTTCACAAAAAGTCTTGATTGGTTGATCCCAATATGATGTCATCAACATAGATTTGCAACACAAACAAGTCCTTGCAAATCTTCTTGGTGAAAAGAGTGGTGTCAATCTTTCTCATAATAAACCCTTTAGAGAGTAGGAAGTCCCTCAACCTCTCATACCATACTCTAGGTGCTTGCTTCAAACCATACAATGCATTTTTCAACTTGTACACATGGTTGGGCTTCTTGTCATCTTCAAAACCGGGAGGTTGCTCAACATAAACTTCTTCATTGATGTAGCCACTTAGAAATGCACTCTTGACATCCATTTGATAGAGCTTGATGTTGTGGGCACAAGCACAGGCTAGCAAGATTCTAATTGCTTTCAATCTAGCAACCGGGGGATATATTTCTTCAAAGTCATGACCTTCTATTTGAGTGTAACCTTGTGCTACCAATCTTGCTTTGTTCCTTACTACTATCCCATTTTGATCTTGCTTGTTTCTAAAGACCCATTTGGTTCTAATTACATTGTGGTTCTTTGGTCTCTCTACCAATTCCTATACTTGATTTCTTGTGAAGTTGTTCAATTCTTCATGCATAGCATTCACCCAATCAACATCCTTCAATGCTTCTTCTATCTTCTTCGGTTGAGATGATGCTAATCTTGATCTTGTTTGTACACCTCTTGAGATATCTCCAATTAGTGTCCACAGGATGATCTCTTACAATATTGGTTGGTTGGAGTATTGGAATATTGTTGCTTGCACTTGCTTGATCATTCGGTTGAGATGATGAGCTAGCCACTTAATCTTGCATATTGTCATGAGAGCTACTTATACTTGCTTGATTTGTATCATCTTGCACATTTGAATTAGAGAGCACTTGCACTTGATCATCTTCTTCATCTATCACTTGCCTAGGCCTCAATTCACCAACATCCATGTTCTTCATGGCATTTGAAAGTTAAATGTCTCTAACATCATCAAGATTCTCATTCTCATCTTGGGAACCCTTTGTTTCATCAAATTCAACATCATGACCTTCTTCAAGAGTACCACTTGCTAAATTTCAAACTCTATATGCTTTGCTAGTGGTTGAGTATCCAAGCAAGAATCCTTCACCATACTTCTTGTCAAACTTACTCAATCTAGTGCCCTTTCTCAATATGTAGCATTTACAACCAAAGACCCAGAAATATGCAATGTTGGGCTTTCTACCATTCAAGAGCTCATATGGTATCTTCTCTTTCAAAGGGTGATGATAGAGTCGGTTGCTACAATAGCAAGCCATGTTGATTGCTTTGGCCCAAAAAGATTGACTCACATTGTACTCACTAAGCATAGACCTTGCCATGTCAATAAGTGTTCTATTCTTCCTCCCAATAAGGCCATTTGATTATGGAGTGTACTTAGCCAAGAATTGATGTCTAATTCTAAAATCATCATACAACTCATCAATTCTTTGAACTCACTACCATTGTCACTTCTAACTCTCTTGATGGTTATTTCAAACTCATTGTGAATGCCCTTGACAAATGATTTGAAAGTTGCAAATACATCACTCTTGTTCACTAGAAAGAATGCCCAAGTGTATCTAGTATAGTCATCCACTATCACAAAGCCATATTTGTTTCCACCAATGCTAGTGTATTGTGTTGGCCCAAACAAATCCAAGTGCAATAACTCAAATGCCTTGCTAGTGCTTATTATGCTCTTCTTAGGATGGGTGTTTCCAACTTGTTTGCTGGCTTGACAAGAGCTACAAACTTTGTCCTTCTCAAATACCACATCTTTTAAGCCTCTAACTAGATCATGCTTAACCAATCTATTCAATTGTTTCATTCCAACATGACCAAGCCTTCTATGCCATAACCAACCCATGCTTGACATAGTGAACAAGCATGTTGATAATTGAGCTTCACTAGCATTGAAATCAACTAAGTCTAGATTCTCATATCTATTGATGGTTGTTAACATCAATCATAAACTGTCAACATAACTTGTATAAGTGGCGTAAACAACTCTAGAAGGTTCCAGAGGACACCACACCAAAGAAGACTGTGAGAGGCTTCTAGGTGGGGCCTATGGGGCCACCTGTCAACCTCCGCCTTGCTACATCAGTTCTCCATTGCCTTAAAGATCGCATCTACACCATTTATTCAAGTTGGTTTGATCCGAGGGTCTAGAATTGATGCTACCCCCTATATATACAACCATGTACCCCCTTGGAGCCATCTTGGAAACCCTAATTGATATCTCTCATTCAGATCAACACACCAGGAGGATTAGGTCTAGAACTCTCCAATGTAGTATATTAGTAGCTCGGGAGTGAGGGTCTAGCTAGGCTCGTGCTCAAGTTCTGGATCTAGTCTTGGAGGCTTGGCAAAGCCTTGTATCTTCACTTCTACATCTTGTAAGACTTATTATCAATTTATCATATTCCTATCTATATGGCTATGCTTACTTTGAATATATATCTTGCTTAGTTAAAGGTTATCAATACTTTTGTGTGTGGGTTCATAGAGCGCTTAGCTTGCTAGTTTATCGGTTAGGCTAAGTAGCCGAGCTTCATCTAAGCATGGTGCTTATACGATGCTCTACATGTGAGTACACCCTGTTTCCTAGTTGTGTGGTAGCAGCGGGAGGTGACAATCCCATCAATCCTTCATAGTCCATACCGAATTGAGCAGGTTCTTAAATTGTAGAATCATAGTTGCGTCAGTAGAGTTATTCTTTTATGGTGCTCTACTGTCTAAGCGGCGTTCCAAAGTGCACATGAGTAGAGTTAGTCTTAGCTATAGTTGGATGTATATATACTTTGACCTTGTAATAAGAATATCATAGGAATCTACCTCACCCGTTATTCTCCTGAGTTAACTAGTTTACAATATCTTAGCGATCTATCCTCTGAGTGTCATTATACATAATTCCTATCATTACCTTCACCCCTTGCTCTAGCTATGCTGGTATGTTGACTGATAGATACTCCTTTGATATTCAATAATCTTTACTCTATTATTTCCCTGTGGTAAAATATAAATAACTATACCTAGAATACTCCTGGTAAAAAACTACAATGGTCTTCTGTGCGCTTGTGGAATCCTTCATATTCTATTTGCGTTAATAAATACCAATAAGCATTTTTAGCTTTGTTGCCGAAAAAACAATTGGCGTAAAGATTTAGATCATTAACATACCGCTAACATTAGTAGGATTACCCCTATTCTATTGAATTATGGAATAAGACAGGACAACAGACGCCGTTTCGACCTTTCGGCAAGCTTCCACAAGAAAAGAAGAAACATAGAAGAACCTCAGGGTGCCTGAAGATTCAAGATCCATCAACATCATAACCCTGCCATCTCACAGGTTTGTGTATATATATATATATTATTCTAACCATGTGTAGATTGGAAAAAAGGTCGATGTCACAAGAAATTCAAATCACATCTCAAGTGACGAATACAAATACTGCACTACTCACAAATTCCATCATGTGAGTTATGGTAAGTATGATCAAGAAAAGTGATATAGTCTTGCTCATGGACTTTAAACTTGATGAGTAGTTATCTTTTAACTTTTGTATACCATTGCATGTTTACTTTGAATAATCCATGCATACACTACGTTTAGTTTAAATTTTCTCATATCAAATCCACAACATGTTTAGTTCCTTGCACACATTCATATCGTTTGCATTTAAAAAGAAAAAAAATATGGACACATGAAGGTCCATGTGTAAAAAAAATCTCTCACCATGATCATGCTCTTTCATCTCTATTTAGTAAATCTTTGTACGCTTTCATACTACCTTTGTTTGCTATAGTAAGCTTTGGTTTGGAAGTACTTGCCATACTTCTAAAGGATTTTAAATTAAGCGTGGTGCTTAGGTTAAAAAGCCTTCCTTAATCAAAACTAGACATGGAGTTTAGTTTGGTTATTGAACTAAAAATTACTTGTGTAGACATTGATTATTTTGTTGGACTAACCTCTGTAGAAAATTCTCAAATTCAATTTGGGAAAGTCCCGAGATGAACTCACCTCGGAGATGAAGCAAGGCACATAATGAACTCCAAATAACTTTGTGTAAAGAAGACATAGCTCATCCTTTGTGGATGGAAGATCTGTAAGTATTAAAGTTTATTCACTTGGTCTTTTGCTACAAGTTACTTTTGCCTTGAACCATGCTAGAATGCAGTGGACAAATAAAATTTATTATAAAAACATGATAAACAAAACATGTGCTAAAGTAATCCTAAAACCATCTTTTCATTAGCATAGATGAAAATCACACAAATTATGGATAACAGCCCGTATTTCAAATTTGTTGTATTCCCTCGGGTATGTGTCCATTAACATTTTTGTAGGAAAAAATGAATATAAGCTATGCTTGTCCATAGTTTGGTATGAACTTGCGAACCCAAACCAAACCATCACTTTAGCTATGGAAAAAAGAGAAATGGAATGAGTGCCACAAAAATGATCTACAATAGAAGCACTCACTCATAGGAAGTGGATGAACAAATCAACAGGCCACAAGTAACATCAAAGGCAACCTAGCATTGAACCTTTCCAGGACTCAAGCTAAGTGGCTGATGAGAAGCAAGGTGCAACTCACCTCATATCAGCCAATCAGATGCCTACTTTCATCACCATTGAAGACACCATCTCGCACGTCGTCAACAAGGACAAGACAATGAGATGCCACTACATCATGGCATACATTCTCGTGCTAACATATATCATCAGTCAATGGTTCACTGCTGACTATGTCTCATAAGGCCATGAACGACCATGGTCAAACAAAAGACACGCCTAAGTCATTGGAGATGAAGCTTTCACACAAACACCAATGAAGTTTCGTCCTTGATCATCAAGATGGCTGGCGTATCGCTAACAAACAAAGAAGAATAACTCTCTGCCATGCCGCTAGAAGGCAAAGACAATCAAGGAGAAACTTGAGTTGCATCTCCAATGAACACCAATTCATCAACCAAGAATCAATAAAAATCAAGAAAGGTTGATGGAAGAAGAGCATGCAATTGTCCATATCCTTATCTCCAGGATCAAGGCTTAATACAAGGAAAGGTCCTGCTCAATGGACTATGAGCTCTCGCCAACAGGTAAATTGGATAAGCCTCCTTTAGGTATGTTTGTCATTAATCACTTCAATAAAATGAAGGAAAACGTAGGGTATATCCAACCAAGCATTATGCAACATAAAATCACATTCATAGGAGAACCACCCTTCTTCTTCTTCTTGAAGGTCATCTTCTCCTTCTTCTTCTTGTCCTTCTTCTTGTCCTTCTTGTCATCATCTTCATTCTCACTATTGTAGGGGCATTGAGCAACAAGATGATCCTTGCTACCACACTTGAAGCACCTTCTTGCTTCATCCTTGCTCTTGGATGATGACTTGTTTCTTCTTGCACGATAGCCTTTCTTCACCATGAATTTGTCAAACCTCTTCACAAAGAGAACCATCTTTTCATCATCCATTTCATCAAAGCTTGAATCATCATCTTCACTTGATATATCTTGCTTGGCCTTCTCCTTTGATGATGATGTGGCTTTGAATGCCACACTCTTCTTCTTCTCATCCTTCTTGTCAGCTTTCTTCTCCTTCTTCTCTTCCTTCTCATCATCAACTCTATATGTATCATCGATCATCACATCACCCAAGACTTGGTTTGGTGTCATGGTGTTGAAACCACTCCTCACTAGAATAGTGACCAATGTGTCAAATCTCGATGGTAAGCATCTCAAGAACTTGTGGGAGAAGTCCTTGTCCTTCACCTCTTCTCCATGTGCTTTGAGATCATTGACAAGCACTTGAAGCCTATGAAACATCTCCGACACACTCTCATCTTCCTTTATTTTGAAGCTTGCAAACTTCTCCTTGAGAGTGTATGCCTTGGCACCTTTCATCGCTTGAGTGCCCTCAAATGATTCTTCCAACTTCCATGCATCATGAGCTATCTCAATGTTCTTGATTTGCTCAAATGTTCTCTCATCTAAAGCATCATGAATGGCACTAAGAGCAATGTCATTGTTTTAGAGCAACACCTCTTGGGCCATGGTGGGATTCTTCGGATCGGCTACCTCAAATTTGGCCTCCACCACCTTTCACACCTTTCTATTGATTGACTTGATATAGGTGATCATCTTTGCCTTCCAATATGGATAATTTAAACCATCAAATTAGGGTGTCTTCTTGGTGTTGTTGATTTGAGCCATTTTCACACCGTGGGTTGTTAAGCCTCAAATCACGGATGACTTGAAAGGTCTTAATGGCTAGAGGGGGAGTGAATAGCCTATAAAAATTTCAACAACAACACTTAAGCCAAGTGGTTAGACAATTATGAAGCGAAGCGAGTGTTGCGCTAGCCTACTAAAAAAGCAAGCCTCCTATCAACAATTCTAGTTATCTATGATCTCTATGTCACACAAGAGGCTAATTCACTACCACTAAGTTAGTGAGCTCTCAAAGACTTACTAAAAATCCTCACTAACCACTAGATAAGACACAAGCTAGCTCTCAAAACTAGTTACACTAAAGAGCTTAGATAAACTAAGAAAGTAAATGCACAAGAGAGGTAGGAGGGTTATACCACCATGGCAAGAGATGATCAATCAATCACAATGAATATCAATAAAATCCTCGGAGACAAGATGACACAATGATTTTTCACCGAGGTTCACTTGCTTGACGGAAAGCTAGTCCCCATTGTGGTGATTCACCCACTTGGAGGTTCACACGCTAATAGGCATCACAAGCCAAACCTGTAATCGGGTGCCACACAACCAACACAAGATGGGGATCACAAAAGCCACGAGCAATCCACTAGAGTATCTTTTGGCTCTCTGCAAGGGAAAGGTCTAGAACCCCTCACAATCACCATGATCGGAGGTGGAGACAATCACCTTCCCCCACTTGATGGTCCTCGCTACACCAATCCATCTAGGTAGTGGAAACCACCAAGAAAAACAAGCAAATCCCGCAGCGAAACACAATCAACAAGTGCCTCTAGATGCAATCACTCAAGCAATACACTTGGATTCACTCCCAATCTCACAAAGATGATGAATCAATGATGGAGATGAGTGGGATGGCTTTGGCTTAACTCACTAGGTTGCTATGCCAATGAAAATGGCCTAGAAAGTGAGCTAGAGCCGACCAAGGGGCTTAAATAGGAAGCTTTTGACGGTCACTAACATCAATTATAAGGCGTCAACATAACCTGCATTTATACGTAATTCCATCACCAAACATAGGTATAGGGGTTTAAACTAATAAATTCCACAAGTTTTGGTGAATCTATGTTATTAGGAGGGTTTATCCAGAACACCGCCAAGGAGGACCTATTCGTCAAAGGAAATCGCATAATTCCATAGCGAAACCGGCATGGGAAGACTCTAGAAGACTCTAGGAGGCTCTCCACCAAAGCGGAGCTTGAGACACTGACATGTGGGGCTGGCCAGCCCCACATGCAAGCCGCCCAGCCCCTGGGATCCACTAGTCAGCCCCTTGTTGCTAAGTCGGTTCCCCACCGCCTCTTAGGTTGCATCTACGCCATCCTTTAAGTCGGTTTGATCCAAGGGCTCACATTGGATGCTCTAGGCTATATATACCAGCCCTGGCCACCCTTCCGAGAGCCATCCTAAAAACCTAATTCATATTCTTCTCGTCTGGATCACAGCCAGCTATCAAGAGAAGATTTGTCCTCTATAGGATCTTGTCTTATGATTAGAAATAGTGAGATAGAGAGTGAGGGAAGAGTTTGGAGAAGGTGCTGGCCTATCGGAGCTCTATCTACGGCTTGTACCTTGGCGGATCCAAGTTCTACTTGAGCTTGCCTTCGAGATATCTTTGGTAATCAACTTCTAATTCGAGTAAGCATCTTGTTTATATTGTTCATCAAGACCATGACTCTTTTGAGTGCATTATTCCTGTTCTAGAGGGAGTAGAGTATTAATCGTAAGTGTAAGCATGGTGCTTAGACTTGGGTTAATCATGGATGCACCCTGCATTCCGGAAGATGGTTGCCGAGGACCAATACTAGGGTACCCAAAGAGGAGGAGCTAATGGTCATCAACATTGATTTATCTGAGCAGTCAAGAGCGTGACTATAGCTCCAACTGACCCCTAGGTGTGTGGGCTCTGCCTCGCCTGACCTCTGGGTAGGGTGCTCGATCTTGCCCGACCACGAGGCCACAGGCTCTGCCTCGCCCGACCCTTGGGTTTGTGCTCCGTCTCGCCCGACCCCTTGGGTGCGGGCTCTGTCTCGCCCGACGGGGACCCATACCGCCGCCAACCACTCTAGGTCCAAGCATATGGGCCTAGGTCAAAACTCTGACACCAAGGAAGAGACCAGCACGCTCTGATGTAACCCATGGCCATGACAGGCCATACCTGAGGATTCACATCAAGAATAGCATCAGGCGTGCCGGTGCTGTTCTGCCTAACCCTCTCACGAATAGGATCTGGTGATTTTAGAAGCCTTCCTCTCTCTCTATCATTCTTGTCCTTTTCCTCCACTATAACCCATGCTTTCCCTTGGTCTATAAAAGGGAAAGCAAATTGAACCATCAAAATCTGATCGAGATTCGCACAAGAGCATGACACAAACACACGACTGAGTAGCGATCGAGCTCTCAGCACCTGTTCACTCCTTCCACCAGAGACTTGGGATCATTTCCCTCTCTTGCCTGTTTGTACCCCATACTACAAACTTTCAGTGCTAGTAATATGAGCAGCAGTGATGAACTGGACATTAGGACTTTTTGCCTGAACCAGTATAAACCTTATGTCCTCTAAGCACACCATCCGAGCTAGACACACAATACTAGAAATATACTCATCGGTGGTAACTCAAAACACCAACAGTTGACGCACCAGGCAGGGGCCTTTAGCATGCTAGTCATGACATCAGCTAGGTTCTGGGCATGCACGTGCACTTCGGGAACTTGGACTTCATCATCACAACAGAGGGAGAGATGGTGCAAGCTCCCACCACCATCCAACCTCTCCACTTCACTGGCCTTGATGCGATCGCTGAGGCGCTTAAGGAGCTATAGCTACACACACCAGAGGCCTGCACCCCTAGGAGCGACCAGCTCCTCGGCTTCGATTATGGAAGGCTAGAGCACCAGCTCGACGCCTTCCTAAGACCCCAACCATCCTAGGAGGACCTACGCCACCTCACCTTCTTGTTTGCCAATGTCATGATGCAGCTTGCCAGAGGAGAGTCACTCTCCCCGGAATACCTCATCCACAGTGCCCCGACAGTGCTCCCATATGGTCTCCAAATGCCGCAGAGACCGTTAGACACCTTGTGGTGCAACACACGCCTCCATCTCCCTTGAATGATGAGTTTATGGGGATGGCCGAATATGTCACAGAATCTTTCCACAACCTCCTCACGTGAGAATTGGGGTCGCCCTCTGACTCTGACTCTAGCAGGGGGAGCCATCACCCCTTGCATGAATGTTTCATGGGAGGTACCCCTTAGGGATACGTTGAAACTATCCACGAGGGAGAGGCTACCCCAACAAACGACCTCGACGATGAGGTCGAAGTGGATGCAGGGGCCCCACCTCACCTACGGGTGGAGCAACTGAAGGACTAACACCAAGAGACCAAGAAAGCATGACTCTAGCTTGAGCAGGAATGCGCGGAGCTTGAGCGCCACGGAGATGGTGGGCTGTGTGCGCCGTGGCCCGCAACATGAACCAGAGGATCATCAAGGACGACGAAGCCCTTCCGCACTTTACTTGAGGAAGATAGAACATCGCTGCTATGGCGGCCTTACTCTGGGGGCTTCCGGGGCTTGCGATGCCCGAGGATCATCGGGCCTATCATGAGATTTACACACTACTCGAGCGTGTGGTGACGCAGCAGGCCGAGAGCTTGCTGTCCCAACGACACGAGCTCAACGCTAACCAGCGCACGCCCTTAGTGGGACCCAACATATACATGTCAGTCCACCAGGCGTAGCAAGGCAACAGGTCGCACACCACGGTCCAGGTGCATGAGCGTCTCGACCTTCACCATGATGTGCGCAACACCCTCGGCGCCCTCAGACGTACCCACGACAATGCAAGGGAGGGGGCAAGCCACAGCTACCACCCTTGTCATGGCGGACGCTACGACAGTGGCGAGGACCAAAGGCAAGCCCCGACTTGCTAGGACCTTAGGCCTTTGGCCGACACATCCTCAACGTCGTCTTCCCACCGAGGTACCGACCACAGACCAACATCCCAAAATACTCCAGGAAACAAACCCTATACTATGGCTTGAGGATTATCGGCTTGCTTGCCAAGCCAGTGGAGCGGATAATGATGATTTCATTATTCGCAACCTTCCATTATTCCTAGCTGACTCGGCGCGAACGTGGTTGGAACACCTTCCGCCCAACTGAATCCAAAGTTGGGTGGACCTAAAGGAGATCTTTATGGGAAACTTCTAGGGCACATACGAGCATACTAGGAACCCATGGGATCTCAAAAACTATCGATAGAAGTCCAGGGAAACTCTTTGTGGGTACATCCGGTGCTTCTCATAGCAATACAATGAGCTACCCAACGTCGTCAACGCCGACGTCATAGGAGCTTTCCTGTCTGAGACCACCTACGAGTCCTTGGTTCACAAGCTAGGGCATAAGGGCCCATGAACCACCAAGGAGCTCCTCGACATTGCCACTAGCCATGCCTCGGCGAAGCAGGACGAGGACGTCGGCAAAGGCACCTCCAACCGTCCCAACAAGAAGAAGAACAAGCAGCGGCGTGAGGGCTCACTCGTGGCCACCATCGACCGCAAGGGGGGTCAGAAGCCCGCTATGGGTACCTTGGACCACTTCGAGAAGCTGCTCGAAGGGCCATGCCCAAACCATGCTTTCCCTATCGAGCACCTATACAAGGACTGCATCCTCATGAAACAGTTCTTGTCTGGAGGCTCCAACAAGGGGGAGCATAGGAAGGAGCCCAGCTAGATGAAGCACGCAACATTGCCCTCCTCTGCTCGGCCAAGTACCAGCAAGCATTATGCCGGTACCACAACCATCGAGTGCGGGGTTGGCCCTTCAACGTCAGGGACCTGGTGCTCCGCCTCTTCCAAACCAACAAGAACTACCACAAGCTCTCTCTGCTGTGGTAGGGACCATACGTCATCGCGGAGGTGCTCCTACTAGGCACCTACAAGCTCAAGACCATTAACAGCGAAGTCTTTGTCAATGCCTAGAACATCGAACGGCTACGTCGCGTTTACCCTTAATATATGCACACTTTCTCTTATCAGTTTCGCTATCAACTCCTTGATCTTTAGTGACACCCGACCCCAGCAATGGCAGGGGGTCGGGCCTCACTCAGAGGCTGATATGAGCATATCTATCTAGTAGATATTCTCTATGCCCAACCCTTTCTCAAGTTAAGACCCAGAAGCAAGGGTTGCAGAAACAGACTCTGAGTAAAACTGGTAAGACTGCAAGAAACCTATGCCCCAGCGGCTATGGTCTTTTTGCTCACCAGTGTGATTAGAGTTTTTTCTGCACCCCAAGCTTTTTAGCCTTAACTATGGAAAGAGTCGGTACGCGTCTAAGAGTATATCCACTGGACAAACATTCTCTATGCCCGACCCTCTCTCACGTTAAGATCTAGAAGCAAGGGTTGTGAAAATGAACGCTGAGTAAAACTGGTCGGACTGCAAGAAACCTACGCCCCAGCGGCTATGGCGTTTTTGCTCACCAGCATGATCAGAAGTTTGTTCACCCACACCCCGAGCTTTATAGCCTTAACAATGGAAAGGGTCAGAACGCATTATCCTTTTTATACAAAAAGGGGAGAAGAGCTAAAAATCTATTTGGCCAAAACAAAAATTAAAAGCTTGTCCACTTACTACGAGTTCGCCGCTTGGCTTATCTGCCTAACTAATTTCTTGGGGAGGATGATCTCATCCTCTATCTCCGTAGGAAAGTCCTATGCCAGTGGGTCACCCAAGTCCATTGGATAGCTCGAGCCGCTGCCAAGAGATGGCTAAGGAGCAGTAGGATGCCCCATGTGGGTTATGCCGACTCCATCACAAATGACGGACCCGGATTCCACTCGGACATATCCGTTAAGAGCTCTCTGAACCTGTCACTCAGGCCATCAAGGTAAGTCCTATGCCAGCGGGTCACCGAAGTCGATCGGACGACTTGGGCCGCTGCCAAGAGATGGGTCACCCTTAATTTATGCATGTTTTCTCTTATTAGTTTCACTATCGATTCCTCGATCTTTAAGTGACACCCAACCCCAGCAATGGCAAGGGGTTGGGCCACACTCGGGGGCTGGTAAGAGTGTCTATTCGGTAGACATTCTCTATGCCTGACCCTTTCTCATGTTATAAAACCTAGAGGCAAGGTTTGTGGAAACAAAAGCTGAGTAAAACTGGTCGGACCGCAAGAAACCTACGCCCCAGCGGCTACGACATTTTTGCTCACCAGCGTGATTAGAGTTTGTTGCCCGCACCCTGAGCTTTAGCCTCCGCCTTCCCAAGAAGGGTTTGGTGGGGCCCATCGGTGGAATCTCCATCTAGGAGAGGCCAGCAGGTCACCCAAGTCGATCGGACAGCTCGAGCCGCTGCCAAGAGATGGGTAAGGAGCAGCAGGATGCCCCATGCGGGTTAGGCTGACTCCGTCATGAACGATGGACCCAGATTTCACTCAAACATATCCGATAAGAGCTCCTCGAACCCTTCACTTGAGCCATCGAGGTAACTTTACTAACCCCCACTTTACTTTTCCACTGCATGAGCATTCATTCATCCATTCTCATACATCCAAGCATCACATATGCAATTATTGCATCACAATGCTTTGTGTCGCATCACGAAGCGGTAGTTGTCTTATTCTATATGAGCGGCGATCGACCGAGGTTCGAAGGCTGGCCCGTGAAGGCTAGAGGCCACCTCACATCAAACAGAGCTAGGGGAGAAAACACATATGAGTCCCAGCGGCCTTTGCTCAACCCGCCAAGAAGCGGATAGGGTCATCTCGACCTTCTTGTTCGATCCAGCCAAGCCCATAGAATCTCCATTGAGGGTAGACCAGCGGGCCACTTGAGTCCGTCTCTAGAACGACTCGGGCATCTACTAGGAGGCAGGTTAAGGAGCAGTGGAATGCCACATGAGGGCTATGCCGACCCTGTTACGAATGACGGACCTAGATTCCACTCGGACATACCCATTAGTGAGCTCACCGAGCGTGACACTCAAGCCATCGAGGCAAGTGGCGTTAGCTCAACCCCTCCAATTGCTAAAACCATAGATGGGGTGACAATCACAAAGACAAGCTGACCCTCGACCGGACCCCCGCCACACATGGGGGCTCGAGGAAAGTTGGACTCGCAAGGAGACTGAATGCGTGGTCACAGAACGATGGCTTAGATCCTAGGGAGGGGATACTTACGAAAACTAAGAATAACGTTTCTAAAACAAGAGATGCTTTCTCCTACTAGTTTCGTTATCGTCTCCTTGATGTTTAGTGAAACCCGACCCCAGCAATGGCAAGGGATAGGGTCTCACTCGGGGGCTAATAAGGGCATATACAAATACCCTTTCTGAAACAGTCGCCACGCCCGACCCTTTCTCATGTTAAAAAACTAGAGGCAAGGTTTTGCGGAAGCGAACGCCAAGAAAAAATGGTCGAACTATAAGAAACCCATGTCCCAGCGGCTACGGCACCCTTGCTTACCAGCATGACCAGAGTTTTCCGCCCATACCTCAAGCTCTACGGTCTTAACAATAGGAAGGGCTAGAACGCATTAACCCCTTTTTACACATAAAAAGGAAGAAAGAACAAATTTGTTCAAACGAAATAACATGCTTATTTAAATGAAACATGAGGGTAGGAACTTGTCCGCTTATTACAAAAATGACCGCTTGACCTATTTAACTAACTAGCCCCTATGGGGGAGAACTATGCCTTCTATCTTGTCCGCTAGGTCCTGTGAAAGGGGAGCCACAATCGTTTCCATCTCCTCCAACTCATGGAATTCATAACCGGGCGCGTAGCCGTGGCTCATCGCCTCTAGATAGATGTTGTTCCCATAATAAGAACGAGCAATCACAAAGGACTGATTGACCCTGGCACACTCGAGCCATGATCTCAATGGCATGAGCCACGAGTGAGATGGTCCCCTCCAACCACACCACCTCAAGGTCATCGTAGACCACTCTGAGGGTGGTGGTCAGGGTACCGAGCTTGTCACTCTCTGCCTGAAGATTTCTCCTCGCCTCGGTGAGATCCATAGCTAGCCCGATAGAAGCACTCTAGGCCTCCAGCTTCTGAGTCATCTCCCTTTTGAGCTTGGAGTGGAGGGAGCCAACCTTCTATTGTGCATCGTCGCACTCTTTGTAGGCCTGGTCATGCTCTTGAAAAACCTGGTCACGCTCCACGCAAGCCACACCATGTTCTGAGTGGAGCCTCTCCACAGTTTGGATCAGCTCACCCTGCTCCTTGCGTAGTTGAGCGACCACTATGGCATCCAGGCTCGCCCTTTTCTCTAGGGCCATGAGTTTCTCCTTTGCGCCCAGCCTCAGATCCCTTTCTTTCTCAACCTCGCTCAAAAGGTTAAGGATCTGCTGGTGGATTTTGGTGTCCTTCTAAAGCAACTCATCCCGCTCCTTCCTAACCCTGGCGGCTTCTTCGTCATCCTTCTGTGACCTCGCCAATAGGGCCTCAAATGCCTTCTCGGCCTCATCAGCATCCCGATGGGCCTCGACCACCCATGACTGAAGATTGGCCGCCTCCTCGGCGAGGGGAGTCAGCTCGACCACCCTTTGCTGGGCGGCAATGAGCTGAGTTGTCACCTCCCCGCATAGCCATGCCTCCTCGATGAGGCGGTCCTAGGCTTCCTTCTGTTGACAAAGGAACCAAGATTTCCCCTAGCTGCGAGCTATAAGGGACTGCATGGAGACAATGGTTAGGATACAAAAAGTAAGTAGAGGAAGAAAAGGGCAAGAAGTAGGACCAAACAATACCCGTTCAGAGGGAACAACAACGTCACGCAATGCGCCCGTGGCGTGGTCTAGGGCCTTGAGCACGGACACGGTCCCTACATCGAGGCTCTCCCACTCCATGCTCTCTACGACGGCGTCAAGGGTAAAAAGCATCGACGTCGGATCCTATGGATCCGCCCACTAGAGCAGGGGCCCGCCCCACATGAGCGAGCACTGCCCACCAATGTCAGGGTCAGAGATGACTCCCCATCGGCCTCAAGTGCCATCGACCCCTCTCGCCATGACATCCCCACCGGGACGATCCCTCCGGCGATGGAAAGGGTCAGCGGTGCGGACGCGAACCTCTCTCCCAACACCACACCAGGCGCTGTCGCTTGGCCCGCTAATGGCACAGGTCGTGCTGATGCCTCAGGCGACGCTATGGTTGCACTCGGCTATGACCCATCTATCACGACCACTACCTCCTCCACCTGCGATGGCGGGGTCATGACCGGCTGCGTCGCACCTGCCACGGTCACCACCACGAGCACGATCGCTAGCCCCGTCCACCCTATCGTCGGCCGCAGTATCACGGCCGTCACTGGCTGCTCCACGACCTCTGAAGGCACCCCTTGAATGCCCGCATCCACCCATCCCGCTGAGGGCACAAGCACCACCGTGGGCAGCGCTTGACCGTCCAGCGAAGCGATCACATCGGTGTCGCTCCCGTTCAAAATGGGAGCGGCACCAGCTGACGGCCGCCGTCCCAATTGGAGGGTGATGCTCTTCTTTGGCACCAGCGCCATAGGATTCACTGCCTACCGATGCTGCAAAGGACGAAAAACATAAGTCACGATGAAATCCGACTAAAATAGGAAAAAACGGAGGAATCGATAACTCACCTCAGCGCCGTCGGACGGCAGATGCGTTTGGGGGATGAACCCCCTGACCCTTGCTCTTCCTCATCGGAATGAGGCCATTTTGAGCCTGCCCCCTGCTCTTGGGCAGAGGGGCTCGCCCCTAGCAGCTCCTGGGGCATATTGGTGGAACGCCTCGCTCCCCTTAGCTCTTGGGGCGTGATGACGAAGCCGCCCACCTCTGCTGGCTCCTCAGGCGCGACGGTAGAGCCGCCCACCTCTGTTGGCTCTTGGGGCATGATGGTGGGGAAACGGGCGGCTATGACCCGCCTCTGCGTCAGCAGAGACAAATTTGGTTTTGGTTCAATTTAATTGGGACAAAAGAGAAAGAGCAGGTATTGCGAGTCCATACTTCCATAATTCTTATATTTGCATAAAATTATGTTAATTACATCTCCGTAGAGAACACCCCTGATTAAGAGTTCCAACATGAGTACATGAAAAATAAGATTACATCATATGGCTTCCTATTACAAACTACAAAAAGAAAACAAAGTCTTTAGTCTTGTAGGTCTTGTAACCATGGATGGATGAATATGCATGCATATGTTTAAACTTAACAATTGTCATTTCTTTAAGCATGACACTATTTCATTTGCTGAGAAGTTTATATATACTCCCTATGTGGTTGTTTGCCAATGGTTAGCTTTTTACCAAATTATGATATGCATGTCTTTTTATTCATGCACCCTTTTACAAATATCTTGTTATTTGTTTAGGCCATGACATGGCGCTAAGTATCAATAACTTATTTATTATTTGGGCATGTGTGCATTTTAAGCCACTACATGCATCACAACACGTACGCGTGTCGACCGATATATTTCTTTAGTTCATAGTTCATTGTATTGCGTATACATGATAGTTTGCCGCACAGACCAAATTTGATGTAGTCTTATGGGATCATGTAAGATTCTTAATTGCCACGTTTTGAGATGCCAATTTAAGGACGCACCCGGCATATACTGTGGTATTTATTTGGCGCTAAGTCAAGGCGTTCATTGCGCCAAGACTTAGAGAAATCATTGCAGTGCTAGACTCAGTCGTGATGCATGCAATTAACTTATCATATCAAAGTTAGAGTATGTTTGGATCCAAGGGCAAAAGATTAGTCCTCCTCTTTTAATCACCTTTTAGCCCTTGGGGATCCAAACATGAGCTCTAAAAGAGGGTTAATCTTTAACCCACCTGTTGACACCGTTTTTTGCACGTGTCAAAATGATCAGAGTGGGCTAATCGGCAGGAGGAAAGTTACTGTATATGCTGACAGCCGATGAAAATCAGCTTGTAAAGATGGTTGCCGATGAATGGTGGTGATCGATGGAAAAGTTGATTTAGACTCGGGCGTTGCCGATAAGGTTGGAGATGTTATTGTCGATGCCGATGAAGGAAGGCTTGAAGACTACTGCCGATGAAACAGGAAGTATGCCGATGGAAAGGAGGTCGGTGAGATTTCCATCGTAATTGAGGCGGACAGGGAAATAGATAGGAGTTGATTTCTTTTTTCTATATTTGTTAGAGTATGATTCATGTAAAGAGTCACGTGTTTCCTTAGATATGGACTTGGTGTCCTAGTTGTATTTGGTTATGTCTCTTTAGATCAGGGTATAAATATAGATTGAGGGGCAATGTAATAGAGAATCAATCAATATCAAAACCAATTTTTACTCCTATTTGCATCTACTTACTTTTCGGCGACTTCGTCAATTTGCATATTTTTTCTTTTTACGAGTTCACATTGATTCGGCGAGTTGCATTGCTTCAGTGCGACCTTCGGCGATTCTCGAGTTCCGCGTGAGTACCTCTTGGCCGTGACTTCCGGGCGTATCGCTGTTGTCAGGACCAAAGTGCTCGTATCTTCATCCTTGTCGATTAACAGGTCAAATCGACTGGCACGCTTTGGATATCGATTCGGGTATTAGCCCTTTGTGTTTGCAAATCCACTTTTGCATCAACACCACCATTAGCCCATTAGCCTCTTAGTATACATGCTCATGGCCTGGTATTTGGCCAGGAATTCACATGATAACGTAGCTAGACACGATCTTATATGAATGCAGTCTAACTAAGATGCAAGATTTAAGTTACCCGCAATATGTTGGTACTTCATATGGACCAACAGGTAGACTTTAATTATCTTAAATATGATGCTGGCCGTGGGATTTTCCATAAACACAACAAGTTTTGAGATAGGATTATTTAATCCCTTGTGTCACCACCCACAAAAAGACTCAGGTGCAATTTTCAGTTGACGTGATTTGTTTATTTTATTAATGGACCAAGGTATGGTGTAAGTGGTGCTCATGTGTCGGACCTGCCGTGGCACAATTTGTTTATATCAACTTCGATATTAAGATGCATGATCGGTTGACCCCGATGCTAGCTTACCTCGGGTTTCATGCAAGAATTTATCTTGATTTGCTAGCTGATCTGAGCTAAACAAATCGACATACTCCAATCTGTCAAGTATGCATGTTCTTGACGTTTTTTTTACTGTTTATCTTGTGCATGTGGTTTGGTCATGTCGCTGCTCATGCAAGACGTACCGGGCATGTAGGCCGGTTTGCATTTCGGTGCGGCAGATAAAGGAGGCAAGTTAAAGATCTATGGAGCGCTAATTTAATTAGCAACTATGTATTTGACGCAAATAGATGCTAGCTAACTAATACTTATGGTATGTTCTGGATGCATGGATGGCATGACTGAACATATGCAACACTTTTCTTTTAGACACGATTTCATCTGGTTTTATAATTATTTCTTTGGTTTGATAGTAGCCCATGCATATATATTTCTTCATAGTAGTAGCATGACATTTTTTTAATTTGCGGAGCATGAACTGGCCGGCGTTGCCATGGCCAAAACACATGTAGATATGGAGCCAATTCACATCCATATCAAATTTACCATGAACCGGGTGGAGCCAAAGCGTGTCCACCAATTTTGTACCATGAACCTTTAACGGGGTTGGAGCCAAGATCGCGTCCAACCGAAAGTTCACCGGGGTGGAGCCAAAGCGCGTCCGACCCAATTTTCAATCACGGGATGGAGCCACATTGCATCTATACCCAAATTTCACCGAGACACATCTGCCGGCCTTTTACACCTTTACCGGGGCACAAAGCCCATGCACATAGCGCGGCCATGGCATGTTGGCCGACCTTTTATCAGAGATCAGACTCAGGCGTGGGGCGTCGGCCTTGTTTGGCCCTTTTACCTTTTACCGGGGTAAGACCTATATATATGCACCCATCATGCATAAAGACATAGGCCAGCCGTTTACGGACGCCGAAGAGTTGCCCATGCAGCTCGTTGACGAATCAGTCAAAGATGAGAACCAGTTAGGCAGGGATTAGAGAAGCACCATGCGCCCCTCTCACCTTCTTCTGGAACTTGACGAACAGAAGAAGCTTTTGCCAGCAGGTCTTGCGTGGGAGCAGCCTTAGTGCAGCAGCTTTTCTGATCGGAGAGCCGGAGTGTATGTGTGTGTCTGGGGAGCCTGACGGCACTGTGGATGAGACAGCCAGGCGTATATGTGTATGTGTATGTGTGGGAAAGAGGGTCCGCCGAACGTTTGCACTACTTATAGAGCCGAGCGACCAGCGGTTCTCTTGATTTGAAATCGCGTCAAGGTAAAGCGGCGGGAGCGGTTGCCAGTAAGATTTGGCGCTCTTGAGTTTAATTTCATATTTTCTAATGACCCTGGCGCGCAACTGCTGAGTTCGTGGAAGTTTGAACCCTCATTTGGACTTGGACTTGGTCGCATCGAGACCTGCTGCTCCCTGGGCCACTTTATCTTTAGATTGAAGTAATTAATTTAATAAAGGAAAATGGGGAGGTTTATCTCCTGGCCGGTATACGTAGCGCTACACGCTAGGTAGTATACATACACCACTATACTATACGTTGCATGGTCATATTTTAATCCATGCGTGTGCAAAGTGTGTTTGCATTTACGGCCGGGTGTATTTATGGGACATGTGATCATACTTATTTATTCCTGCAGCGCCGTATGAAAGTATTCATGGTCCGACTTGTTCCGTACGTGCATATACATTTGCATGAGTCATTATCTTTTTCTTTGTCCTTTTGAATAATCACCACATCATCTTTTGACATTGAAAATGATTGATCATTTTAGTCAATCAACAAAGTATTTTATTTTCATATGTGCTCTTCGGATGATTCGCCAACCTCATATATATATATATATATATATATATATATATATATACTCATATATATATATAAATATAAATATTAGTCTTATTTTCTTTCCAGGTGTGAACACGCTCATGCATATATGTACATGTGTGTCCCCTTTTTCTTTTTGCTCCCTCTTCTTTTCCTCTTTAGCGATGTTATATTATTTCTTATTTGCCTATATCATATTCATATAAAACTTGATCATCTATACCATTTTATTTAATATGGTATAAATGTTTTCACACATTTTTGGGTATGCCAAAATCGGTGTCAACAGATGCCCCCTCGAGGTCCGGATGCAAAAACTACTTCGTATAAGTTGACGGATCCGGAGCTCGAAACTTTTTTTATTTATTTATGATCTCGCTTCTTTTTTTTGGAAACATATTTTGGGGCACTTGATTCACACAGAGATTTGCGCATATAAATGATACTTATCAAGCAATGACGTATAGTCTCACGTTATATTGATCTTTATATCAAACTCTTGGAGGACATAACATTTTAAATGTTCGTTCCATGGTCGTAGTTTAATTTTAAGAAATTTGGTTTTTTTGTTGCATTCAGTTTAAACTCGCGATGCATTGGGGGCATTTGTTTATTTTCATACCAACAGTTTAGGCTCATGTCGCAATAGAGCATCTTTCTACTTTCACTTTAAGCTCTTAAAGCTGCGAAGCATTGTTGTTGTTTTTTTTATTATTGATGCTACCGTTTAAGCTCATGAAGCAATGGAGCATATGTTTTCTTTACAGTTTAGGCTCATGAAGAAGCATTTTTTTTGTGCTAACAGTTTAGGCTCTTATAGCAATGGAGCGTTATGAATCTTTTTTTTACTTCAGCTTCAGTTTAGGCTCGTGAAGCTATGGAGTGTATGTCTTCTTTACAGTTTAGGCTCATGAAGGAGCATTTATTTTTTGGTGCTAACAGTTTAGGCTCTTGTAGCAATGGAGCGTTTTTTTGTGCTAACAGTTTAGGCTCTTATAGAAATGGAGCGTTGGTTTTTTTTACGCTACAGTTTAAGCTCATGAAGCGATGGAGCATTTGTGTTTCTTTACAGTTTAGGCTCATGAAGGAGCATTTTTTTGTGCTAACAGTTTAGGCTCTTGCAGCAATGGAGCGTCTTTTTTGTGCTAACAGTTTAGGCTCTTGTAGCAATGGAGCATTGTTTTTTTTTCTTGACGCTACAGTTTAAGCTCGTGAAGCGATGGAGCATTTTTTTGACGCTACAGTTTAAGCTCGTAAAGCGATGGAGGATTTTTTTTCTTAACGCTACAGTTTAAGCTCATAAAGCGATGGAGCATATGTTTTCTTTACAGTTTAAGCTCATGAAGGAGCATTTTTTTGTGCTAACAGTTTAAGCTCTTGTAGCAATGGAGCGTATGTTTTCTTTACAGTTTAGGCTCATGAAGGAGCATTTTTTTGTGCTAACAGTTTAGGCTCTTGTAGCAATGGAGCGTAATATGCATATTTCCCTATGCGTAGTAACGCTTTAGAAATTTTCCATTTACTGGGGGTGGGCATCTAGAGTAGACATCCTTCACAATATAAGGACCTTCCCATTTAGGCTCAAATTTGCTTTGCATTCGATGAGTAATATTCATGGGCCGAATGACCGCTAGAACCAAATCCCCTTCTTTGAACGACCTCCTCCTTACACGCTTGTCAAAAGCTCGAGACATTCTAGCTTGGTATGCCTCCAAGATTGGCCGCCTCCTCGGCAAGGGGAGTCAGCTCGACCACCCTTTGCTGGGCGGCAATGAGCTGAGTTGTCACCTCCCCGCATAGCCATGCCTCCTCGATGAGGCGGTCCTAGGCTTCCTTCTGTTGACAAAGGAACCGAGATTTCCCCTGGCTGCGAGCTATAAGGGACTGCATGGAGACAATGGTTAGGATACAAAAAGTAAGTAGAGGAAGAAAAGGGCAAGAAGTAGGACCAAACAATACCCGTCCGGAGGGAACAACAACGTCACGCAATGCGCCCGTGGCGTGGTCTAGGGCCTTGAGCACGGACACGGTCCCTACATCGAGGCTCTCCCACTCCATGCTCTCTACGGCGGCGTCAAGGGTAAAAAGCATCGACGTCGGATCCTATGGATCCGCCCACTAGAGTAGGGGCCCGCCCCACATGAGCGAGCACTGCCCACCAATGTCAGGGTCAGAGAGGACTCCCCATCGGCCTCAAGTGCCACCGACCCCTCTCGCCATGACATCCCCACCGGGACGATCCCTCCGGCGACGGAAAGGGTCAGCGGTGCGGACGCGAACCTCTCTCCCAGCACCACACCAGGCATTGTCGCTTGGCCCGCTGATGGCACAGGTCGTGCTGATGCCTCAGGCGACGCTATGGTTGCACTCGGCTATGACCCATCTATCACGACCACTACCTCCTCCACCTGCGATGGCGGGGTCATGACCGGCTGCGTCGCACCTGCCACGGTCACCACCACGAGCACGATCGCTAGCCCCGTCCACCCTATCGTCGGCCGCAGTATCACGGCCGTCACTGGCTGCTCCATGACCTCTGAAGGCACCCCTTGAATGCCCGCATCCACCCATCCCGCTGAGGGCACAGGCACCACCGTGGGCAGCGCTTGACCGTCCAGCGAAGCGATCACATCGGTGTCGCTCCCGTTCAAAATGGGAGCGGCACCAGCTGACGGCCGCCGTCCCAATTGGAGGGTGATGCTCTTCTTTGGCACCAGCGCCATAGGATTCACTGCCTACCGATGCTGCAAAGGACGAAAAACATAAGTCACGATGAAATCCGACTAAAATAGGAAAAACGGAGGAATCGATAACTCACCTCAGCGCCGTCGGACGGCAGATGCGTTTGGGGGATGAACCCCCTGACCCTTGCTCTACCTCATCGGAATGAGGCCATTTTGAGCCTGCCCCCTGCTCTTGGGCAGAGGGGCTCGCCCCTAGCAGCTCCTGGGGCATATTGGTGGAACGCCTCGCTCCCCTTAGCTCTTGGGGCGTGATGACGAAGCCGCCCACCTCTGCTGGCTCCTCAGGCGCGACGGTAGAGCCGCCCACCTCTGTTGGCTCTTGGGGCATGATGGCAGGGAAACGGGCGGCTATGACCCGCCTCCGCCTCAGCAGAGACAAATTTGGTTTTGGTTCAATTTAATTGGGACAAAAGAGAAAGAGCAGGTATTGCGAGTCCATACTTCCATAATTCTTATATTTGCATAAAATTATGTTAATTACATCTCCGTAGAGAACACCCCTGATTAAGAGTTCCAACATGAGTACATGAAAAATAAGATTACATCATATGGCTTCCTATTACAAACTACAAAAAGAAAACAAAGTCTTTAGTCTTGTAGGTCTTGTAGCCATGGATGGATGAATATGCATGCATATGTTTAAACTTAACAATTGTCATTTCTTTAAGCATGGCACTATTTCATTTGCTGAGAAGTTTATATATACTCCCTATGTGGTTGTTTGCCAATGGTTAGCTTTTTACCAAATTATGATATGCATGTCTTTTTATTCATGCACCCTTTTACAAATATCTTGTTATTTGTTTAGGCCATGACATGGCACTAAGTATCAATAACTTATTTATTATTTGGGCATGTGTGCATTTTAAGCCACTACATGCATCACAACACGTACGCGTGTCGACCGATATATTTCTTTAGTTCATAGTTCATTGTATTGCGTATACATGATAGTTTGCCGCACAGACCAAATTTGATGTAGTCTTATGGGATCATGTAAGATTCTTAATTGCCACGTTTTGAGATGTCAATTTAAGGACGCACCCGGCATATACTGTGGTATTTATTTGGCGCTAAGTCAAGGCGTTCATTGCGCCAAGACTTAGAGAAATTGTTGCAGTGCTAGACTCAGTCGTGATGCATGCAATTAACTTATCATATCAAAGTTAGAGTATGTTTGGATCCAAGGGCAAAAGATTAGTCCTCCTCTTTTAATCCCCTTTTAGCCCTTGGGGATCCAAACATGAGCTCTAAAAGAGGGTTAATCTTTAACCCACCTGTTGACACCGTTTTTTGCACGTGTCAAAATGATCAGAGTAGGCTAATCGGCAGGAGGAAAGTTACTGTATACGCTGACAGCCGATGAAAATCAGCTTGTAAAGATGGTTGCCGATGAATGGTGGTGATCGATGGAAAAGTTGATTTAGACTCGGGCGTTGCCGATAAGGTTGGAGATGTTCTTGTCGATGCCGATGAAGGAAGGCTTGAAGACTACTGCCGATGAAACAGGAAGTATGCCGATGGAAAGGAGGTCGGTGAGATTTCCATCGTAATTGAGGCGGACAGGGAAATAGATAGGAGTTGATTTCTTTTTCTATATTTGTTAGAGTATGATTCATGTAAAGAGTCACGTGTTTCCTTAGATATGGACTTGGTGTCCTAGTTGTATTTGGTTATGTCTCTTTAGATCAGGGTATAAATATAGATTGAGGGGCAATGTAATAGAGAATCAATCAATATCAAAACCAATTTTTACTCCTATTTGCATCTACTTACTTTTCGGCGACTTCGTCAATTTGCATATTTTTCCTTTTTACGAGTTCTCATTGATTCAGCGAGTTGCATTGCTTCAGTGCGACCTTCGGCGATTCTCGAGTTCCGCGTGAGTACCTCTTGGCCGTGACTTCCGGTCGTATCGCTGTTGTCAGGACCAAAGTGCTCGTATCTTCATCCTTGTCGATTAACAGGTCAAATCGACTGGCACGCTTTGGATATCGATTCGGGTATTAGCCCTTTGTGTTTGCAGATCCACTTTTGCATCAACACATCTTTTGGCACGCTCGGTGGGACCAATCAATCTGATCAATATGTTCAATTCTGAGATCGATTTAGGGAACATTATCGCGGTATCAGAAGAAGATCTTAAGGAAGAGCAGAGGCAGGCTATGGAAAAGGCTGTAGAAGAATACAGGCAGCTTTGTCTGAAATTGTTTAGCCTGAACAAGAGTGGACAAGTCATCCAGAAGCAAGATTTGCCATTGCCTCGGCAGGTTACCTTTGACTCCAATCCTGGTAAACTTCAAGAGATGGTTAATTCTGCAGTAAATCATGCTTTGATTAATCATTCTAATGTGATGTCCAATACTGTTCATAATGCTGTGGTTCGAACTCTCAAAGAAGGACAAGCGTCACCACATTACATTGGGCCTGCCTATCACCAACCAGAGCCAACATCTGTCAATACTCCATCGGCTCCCTCGGCCGTTGTGGGTACAGAAGTTACTTCCCCTCCAGTATCGGCAGGCTTACCTAATATTCAATCTACACCGATACGATCAGATCCGGTACTACCAGGAGGACGAGTTCAGCTTAATACAGATCTATCGACATCAGCTATGTCAGGCCCTGTGTCTCAGAATAGCCAAATTCCTGCTAATTGGTGGGGATATGGTATGCCTCCAGAGTCATCTGCTTTCAATCCTGGGTTACCTCAAGTGTTTGATGCAGTAGGAAAAGCTCCTATACCATCGGCTGTTTCGCCGATGGCTCAAGTGCCTCAATATGCCACAGCAACTACTGTGCAACCAACTCCAGGAGGTTTCCAGATGCCTTTGGTTCAAACACCCAATTCAAGTCCATCGGCAAGCTTACTGCCGATGCAGCAGAAAGCCCCTGCTATGAGTCAAACTGGGGTTCAGTTCATGCCTCAAGCTGGTTATAATTATCCAACAATGCCAGCAAATTACCAGCCATCGGTAAGTTTTGTACCGATGAGTTCTAATAATGGTTGGTCAGGACAGTTACCTGTTCAACATACAGTTCAGCAAAATCAGCAGGTTGCAGGGATTCAACAAGGTCATATGCAAGCTGGTTTTCAGAATCAAGCATCGGCAGCTCAACCGATGAATCCTTTCCAACAGGTTAATGAACCACAAGTAACGGCAAATATGCCGATTGCTGGAGATCGTGGGCCACAAAGATATGTGGAGGGATATCAGCAGACACCTCCCGTAGAAATTCAGCCAGTTCGTCAGCAGGAGGCTGATGCTTTTTGGGCCGATAAGATAGCAGAAATTATGAAGGATCAGTTTGGGATAAAGCCCAAGGTCAATACTTATTCTTATCGGACTCCATACCCTCCTGCATATGATTTAATTCCTCTCCCAAATCGGTACAAGGTACCAGATTTCACTAAATTCTCTGGGCAAGATGATACATCAACAATGGAATACGTCAATCGCTTCATTATTCAATGTGGAGAGGCAGCTAGCAGAGATGAATTAAGAGTTCGATTATTTTCATCATCTTTGTCTGGATCGGCATTTACATGGTTCATTTCATTACCACCAAATTCTATTATTACTTGGGTTGATCTAGAAAAACAATTTCATAAGTATAACTTTGCTGGAATCCATGAAAAGAAGCTTACCGATTTAGTAAAATTGAGACAGCGTAATGATGAATCGGTAGAAAGCTTTGTGCAAAGGCTACGAGATGTAAAAAATAAGTGCTACAGTCTGGTGCTGGATGATCGGCAGCTTGCCGATCTGGCTTTCCAAGGGTTATTACCACATCTTAAAGACAGATATGCTTCTCAGGAGTTTGAAAGCCTCAATCATCTTGTGCAAAGGATCTCTGATCAAGATACTAGGGTTTTTGAACCTAAAAAGAATTGGAGTAAAAAAGTATCATTTGTTGAAGAAGTAGGAGATTCTGATTCTGATGAAGAACCAGTTATCGGCTTAGCTGAGTGGGTTAAGAATAAAAAGCCGATATCTTGTCCCTTTGGTCAGAAAGAACCAGAAAAGTTTACCTTTGATATCACCAAGGCCGACAAGATATTTGATCTTCTGCTTCAAGAGGGCCAAATTAAGCTGTCACCTAATCATGTGATCCCATCGGCAGAAGAGTTGAAGAAGATCTTGTACTGCAAATGGCACAATGCAACTTCACACAGTACAAATGAGTGCAAGGTGTTCAGGCAACAGTTACAATCGACTATTGAATCTGGGAGAATTAAGTTTGGTACTTCCAATGCCCAGAAGCCGATGAAAATTGATCAACACCCTTTTCCAGCAAATATGTTGGAGGCCAAAGGGAAGACCAAGGTATTGACGTCAGAGGCTGCTGAGAAAAACGCATCAGTGGATCCCCAACATCGGATAACTACCGATGATGCAAAAAGTAAGGGTTTGCTGGGAGAAAGCAGTAGTTCCAAAAACCCTCCTCGACCTGGCATTGTGATTACCCATCGAAGGCAGCAGGAGGGTTGGCGTCAGCGTAAGGACCGATATCGACAACAGCAAGAAGAGAGACGTCGGGAAGAATGGTATCGGCATAAAAATCATTGGAGGTGCCCGTTTTTCATCCATTGCTGGGAAGAAGGTATTAAATTGCCAACTGTTGAAAATTACCCTGAGTGCAATGGTTATTATGGGGTCAATCGGTCAGAAAGGAGGTTTCAACCTGGCAATCGGGGTTTATTTATCAATGAGCCGATCAGAGGCAGAGCATCAGTGCATGATCGGCTGGGGGGCAGACTTAGTGTACATGAGAGGCTTGGTAAACGCGCTGGATATTTTCCAAGGAATCAAGAGGAGCTTGAGGAAATGGCAAACGCAAGAGTTCCTGATGAAGAAATATTCTACAGGGACCCTAATATACGCCGTGTAGAATCAACTGGGACCTGTTATCAGCCGGTTTGGAAGACCAAGTTTCCTCGATGGTGCCCGGAGGGTCTGACAAAGACACAGAAAAGAAGGATGCAACGTGAGCATCAGGAGGATTTATACCGAGAGGAAAATTCCTCCAATGAGAGGTCCGGTCATCAGCAGTGGCAGGTAAAACACAAAAATAAGGGTCCATCGGCAGATGTTAATATGGTATTCATGTTGCCGATGGAGTTTTTGGCACTATCTGATAATGAGGAAGAAGTTGTTCTCTCTGATCAAGTAGCTCAGTTGACACTAGATCCAATGATGGCTGTTTTTGAAAAACCTACCGATGACGAGAGACAGCATCTTAAGGCTTTGTTTGTGAAATGCAGAGTTGATGGACAGCCTGTATCTAAGATACTTATCGACGGAGGGGCTGTGATTAATATTATGCCTTATGTGATGTATCGGAAACTTGGTAAGGGAGATCAAGACTTGACCAAAACCGATATGATGCTGAAGGATTTTGAAGGCAATGTGTCACCGGCTAAAGGGGCAGTATGCGTTGAATTGACCATCGGCAGCAAGACCTTGCCAACGACGTTCTTTGTTATTAATGGCAAGGGTGCATATAATCTGCTTCTAGGGAGGGATTGGATTCATGCTAATTGTTGTGTTCCTTCTACAATGCATCAATGCCTCGTACAGTGGATTGGGGATAAGATTGAGATTGTCCCTGGTGATTCTTCTTATATCATCGCATCGGCAGAATCAGATACTTATGAGTGAACTAAATGCATATCAGGAGAAGTTTGGGAAAAAAAGTTCCTTAGAGTTGCTGATTATGAAATTCCATCGATCCAAGCAGTCGGTTCTGAAGAAGAGTTTTAATGGATAGGTTTGCCGATGATGGAAAATTAGGTCAAGGGTTCACATCGGTAGATGATTTAGTAGAAGTAGATATTGGTGATGGCGATAGGCCAAGACCTACTTTTATTAGTGCTAAGTTAGATTCCAAGTGTAAACAGCAAATATCTGATTTGTTAAAAGAGTATAAAGATTGTTTTGCTTGGGATTATACTGAGATGCCTGGATTAGACCGATCGATAGTTGAACATCGGTTACCTATCAAATCTGGATTTTGGCCACATCAGCAGCCAGCGCGCCGATGCAACCCTAATATACTTCCTGACATTAAGGCCGAAATAATTAAATTAATTGAGGCAAAGTTTATTCGGCAGTGTCGATATGCAGAGTGGATCTCTAATGCGGTTCCTGTTTATAAGAAAAATGGAAAACTTCGTGTTTGTATTGATTTCAGGAATCTCAACAAAGCCACACCGATGGATGGCTATCCAATGCCGATTGCTGATTTGTTGATTGATGCTGCAGCCGGACATCAAATTATCAGCTTCATGGATGGTAATGCAGGTTACAATCAAATATTCATGGCTGAAGAAGATATTCCCAAGACTGCTTTCAGATGTCCAGGTCATGTAGGGTTGTTTGAGTGGATAGTCATGACGTTTGGTTTGAAAAATGCCGGCGCTACTTATCAAAGAGCTATGAACTTTATTTTTCATGAATACATCGGCACATTAGTGGAGATCTACATTGATGATGTAGTGATTAAGTCTGGAGATGTCACAAAACATCTAGCCGATCTACGAAAGATACTGGAGTGCACAAGGAAGCATGGATTGAAGATGAATCCTAATAAATGTGCATTTGGTGTATCGGCAGGTCAATTCTTGGGTTTTATGGTGCATCAGCGGGGCATCGAAATCAGTAGGAAGTCTATTGATGCAATTAACAAGGTGGTTGCTCCTGCCAATAAAACTGAATTGCAATATTTGATCGGTAAGATTAATTTCATTAGAAGATTCATATCTAATCTGTCGGGTAAGATCAAGGCTTTCAGTCCATTACTTAAATTGAAAGCCGATCAGGAATTTGTATGGGGAGCTGAGCAGCAGTTAGCCCTCGATGAAATTAAGAAATATTTAACAAATCCTCCAGTGCTAGTTCCACCTCAACACGGGAAACCTTTCAGGTTATATTTGTCAACTGATGATACCGTTATCGGTTTAGCTCTTATTCAAGAATTTGAAGGGAAAGAACGTGTTATTTATTATTTGAGCAGAAGATTAGTGGATGCTGAGACAAGGTATTCGGCCATCGAAAAATTATGTCTATGTTTATACTTTTCTTGTGTCAAATTAAGACATTATTTGTTATCTGCCGAATGTACGGTCATATGCAAAGACGACGTAGTCAAGTATATGCTGTCGATGCCGATATTAAGTGGTAGAATCGGCAAGTGGATTTTAGCATTATCAGAATTTGAACTACGTTACGAATCGACTAAGGCAGTTAAGGGGCAGGTTATGGCTGATTTTGTCACTCAGCATTGTAATACAGTGGACTCTCTGGAGGTTGCTCCTTGGACACTTTTCTTCGATGGGTCCACATGTGGTGAAGGAGCAGGTATCGGCATTGTGTTGATTTCACCTCAAGGAAGGAAGTATGAGTTTTCATTGCCGATTGTTGCTACATCGACAAACAATCAGGCTGAATACCAAGCCTTGATAAAAGGGTTAGAATTGCTGAAGGAGATACGTGCCGATGCTGTTGAAATCTTTGGTGATTCTATGCTAGTTATAAATCAATTGGCTGGGATTTATAAATGCTGAAGTGAGGTTTTAATTTCGTATTATGAAAGATGTTTGCAATTGTTGAAAGGGTTTAGAGATTTTTGTCTTGAACATATTTCTCGACTGCATAATGAAGAGGCTAATCGACTAGCTCAGCATGCTTCAGGGTATCAGCCTATTCAGGAAGTGCTAACATCAGCGGTCGATACCGATGACTGGAGAAAGGAGATTGTCGATTATTTAAAGGATCCATATAAAAAGGTTGAAAGACGTATAAGGTTCCAAGCTACCAAGTATGTGCTCCTCGATGATGAATTATATTATCGAACTATAGATGGAGTTTTACTCAGATGTGTTAGCAGTGATGAATCGAAAAGCTTGATGGGTGAAATTCATGAAGGAGTGTGTGAAGCGCATCAATCGGCTTTCAAGATGAAGTGGATGATCAGAAGGAATGGATACTATTGGCTGACTATTCTTGAAGATTGTTTTAAGTATTTTAAAGGATGTCAGGGGTGTCAAAAGTTTGGTAATATTCAAAGAGCGCCTGCATCGGCTATGAACCCTATAATTAAACCTTGGCCGTTCCGGGGATGGGCTATCGATCTCATCGGTCAGATTTATCCGCCATCGAGCAAAGGACATAAATTTATTCTGGTTGCTACCGATTATTTCACAAAATGGGTTGAGGCAATTCCTTTAAAAAAGGTGACATCGGCTAATATGATCGATTTTGTGAAAGAGCATATTGTTTACCGATTTGGTATTCCTCAAACTATCACTACCGATCAGGGTACTATATTTACATCGGGAGAATTTGATGAGTTTGCTGTAGGTATGGGAATTAAAGTTTTAAATTCTTCTCCATATTATGCTCAAGCTAATGGTTAGGCTGAGGCTTCTAACAAAGGGATCATCAAACTCATTAAGCGCAAAATTAAAGAAAATCCTAAGAGGTGGCATACAGTATTAAATGAAGCCTTGTGGTCATATCGGATGTCATGTCATGGTGCAACCAAAGTAACGCCTTATCAGTTAGTATATGGACACGACGCAGTATTACCTTGGGAAATTAAAATTGGCTCTAGGCGAATACGTTCTCAAAATCAGCTGACAGCCAATGATTATGATACTCTTATGAAGGATGAGTTGGAAGATGTGGCGGGTCATCGGTTAAGGGCTTTGGTTAGCATCGAAGAAAATAAGAAAAGAGTAGCCAGATGGTATGACAAGAAGGTGAAGGTAAAGGAGTTTGCCGATGGAGATCTGGTCTGGAAATTGATTTTACCGATTGGGACTAAAAGTTCAAAGTTTGGAAAGTGGTCTCCTAATTGGGAAGGTCCATATCGGATAAATCAGTCTGTTCCTGGTAACGCATATATTCTAGAAACCCTCGAAGGGGTTGTGTTTCCCAGAGCATTAAATGGAAAATATTTAAAGAAATATTACCCTAGTATCTGGATGGATGCGTAAAAGTATAAGTGCCGATAACAGTCCTATCGGCTAGAATTATACAAGGATGTCAATGTCTCATAAAGTGCTGATGCAATAGACAAGATTTATAAGTTTAACAAGGATTGGATAGCCAATATTGCACGCAGGCGAATCTGGTCGGCTTCCTTCATTTCTTTGATGTCTTCATCGGCAGCACCCTCCATAGGCTTGAGTTTTTTCTTCATGGCCAAGGCTTTGCGAGCCTGGATGTCTCTTTCTTGCTGAAGGGCCTTGATGGCATTGGGTAGCTAGCTTTCTTCTTGTTGGGCATGAGTTAAGGCTGCCTCGACTTCTTTCAATTCAGCCAATAGAGCCATCCTCTTTGCCGATAAATCTAAGATTTTCTGCTTAAGTTCAGCGCCCGAAGTCTGCAAGTTGCCGATGCCCTTGTGCTTCTCATCGGCAATCTATTTCAGTTATAGCATCTCTTCTTTGAGTTGAGCCTGAGCTGCTCTATTGGCAATGCGTTGAGCAGCCCGTTGATATTGCAGTTGGTGGCTTTCTAAATGGGCTGCTGGGAAGAGTACTTCTTCAACATCGGCAGGGACCTGGCCACGGATTGTTTTGAAAATTGCCTTTGCGGGGTCCGAGTCATCTACCAGTTGGGCGGTATCCTGCTGTAACAAGTTCAGGAGAGCTTCCAGCTTGGACTTAATTTCTGCCGATATTGTTCCCAGTGCAAGGGAAGAACTTGTTTCCTCTCCATCATCGTCAGAAACGTCAATGGCAAAGGAAAATAGGATGTTTGGGGAGTCTTGTTCATGAGAAAAAGAAAAAGAGGTCAGTTAAGGATAAGTATGAATATTATAAATCGACTAGGTCAATCGGCTTACCTGTTTCAAGGCAATTTCCTGTACTTGGCTGGAGGAAGCAGCCTAGAGTGTGCCGTGTGGAGGATCGGCTGAGCTTGCCGATGGGATATCCTCTGTGGCCTCATCGGTGGTTGGCCCTTGGGGTATGATGACCAATGGTATGTCCTGTACAGGAGGATTAACTGCTTGCTCAGTTGCATCGACTGATTCTGGCCGGCTTGCAGACATTGGGGCAGATGTGGGGATCGGCATGGACTTCTGTCGTTTTGGTTGTGCCTCGGCATCTGTTAAGGCTTTGCGCTTTGCTTGGGCCTCAGCAACGGTTGGCTGGGGGCATCGGCACTTGTTGGTTGTGGAGCTTGAACATCTGGTACGCTTGCCGATGTACCCATTTGTTGCTGCAAAACAAGTGTAAGGTATGATATTTAACAGATAAAATGTAAAATCAAAGGAATACCTCTGAAGGTTTGTCAGAGGTAGTGGTGCTTGATGTCGGAGGAATTGCCGATGACGATCCAGCAGCGGCTCTTACACCCTGATGATTAATGTTAATACAGTTTGTGATCGGCATGAGTAGAAATAAATAGGGTTGTTACCTTGAATGCCTTGATCAGGGTTGTAGCAGCAGCCAATGGAGTGGCCCTAGCTGTAGCCAATTTGGACTTGGAGGTGATGGTCTTGGCACGGGTCTTCTGGTGAGTCAAAGCAGCTAGGGTGGGGGCGTTGTAGCCGATCGGTGATATCGGGGAAACAGGCCGAAGATCGAAGGGTTTCCCACTTTTGCTCATAGATGGTGCTAGGTTGTTAACCTGTCACGAGAAAGTTAGTTACCGATATATGAAAGGAAAAAGCAGAAGGGAGTTAAAAGAAACTTACTGCGTCATCGGGGATGGCGTATTCAGGGTCGATCATGTGCCGATATGTGTGAGCAGATGTTGCAAATAGTTGTTCCCTCCACTCTCGCCACCATTGCTTATATGATTCGGTGATGAAAGATGTTGGCGTCCAGATGGATATATCGACATCTGTAGTATCGGCATCGGGGGAAAGTCGCACTACCCTGCTCCAATCTGTTCCGCAGGTGATTGTTTCTCTGGGTTTGATCACATCGGCAAAACAAAGTTTGATTGGCAGTTGCCCAAAAGCCAATTGACGGGATACTGCCGATGGATTGTAAAATTCATACGTGATATTGGTGTTTTTCCCGCTACCAAATGTGTTTACTAGGATTGCCCTGGGAGTAATGATGGCCATCATGAGTTCATTATCCTGATTCAGAGTGTCATCGGCAAAGTTGAAAAGAAGGGGGAATCTGTTTTCTTCGTCAATATAAGGTACCCAGGCCCTATGATCACGAGAAAGACCATTGTAGAAGCTTTGGAAGAATCTGCCGATCTGGTCTTCATTGGCCTCTGTTCCAGGGAGGACAATTATGGCTTCACCAAAATTGAGGGGTGAGCGTGTTGCCGATTCCTCATCCCCAAGCACATGGTCTTCAGCAATTTCTCGTGGGAATTGTTGGGCAAAGAAGTCCCATTGCAAACGTTTGTGCATATGGGCATTCAGCCACATGTTGATAAACCACCACGGGCCTCCTAAGTTGTCGATGGGTTCGCCAAGCAAAAGTTTCTGAGACACTTGATGAAGAAGATGATAAGTGGAGCTTAGAAGGTATCGGCCAAGAGGGAACCTTACACCATTGGCCAAGAGTTCAGCCGCGGGGAGGAAGGCGTTGGTTGGTCCTACTGATCGACCACAGAAGATAAATTTTTCTAACCACATATTCAAGAATGTGGCATGTTCCCTCTGGTTAACTGTCCCAGTCCTCTGGCATTCTTGAATATATCCCGTCCAACCGCCGATGTTGCAGGTATTCACCCTATATTCAGATTTTCTGCCATAGATGGAGCCTTCATCGGCAGTTGAAATGTCCAAGCCAGTGAGCATGTAGACATCGGCAAGTGTGGGAGTAGCTGGGCCATGTCCAAACATAAAAGTGTTTGTTGTGTCTGACCAGAAGTAAGCAGCTGCAATCATCATTGACTCATTCTTTTGCATATCGGCAATGGATAGCCTAATGCATTGGTCTAGCTTCCGTTCTGCCCAGTGTACTTGCATCGACCTGTTGACCCTCAAGTACCAATCTTTCCACCCTTTGGTGGTTTTGGGCCAAGATCAGAATGTATCTTTCCATAAATTCAGAGAGAAATTTTGGGCTCTAAAAGGGATTCTGTTAACCTCTGCATTAATCAGATCAGTTGGATCTGGGTTGCCCATTGGTCCTAGGCATTGGAAATGCGGTTGATCGGTTGGAATAACTAATTTATTGCGAAGTTCCTAAGTTTAGAGGATCTGAAGAACAAAGAAAAAGAGAAAAAAAATTACCAACTGTATGAACTCGCAAAGACCAGAGGAATCAAGGTAAAAAGTAACGGAAGTGGAACGAACCGCAGGGACGTCGAAGTTGATTGCCATTATCTTGAGGTAGATGGGGGCACGAGCTGGAGACTCGAGGTTGACGCTGGAGAAAAGTTCTTGTTGGTTGAGGCCGCGCAGTTGTTCGTCGGAGTCGCCGCCGGAAAGAGAGAATGCCAAAGATTGGAGTCTGAGGGTAGAAGACGAGCGTTCCGGAGAAATCTATTTATAAGCCGCTCGGAGTAGGGGTATTTTGGACTTATCTCTATGCCGCGCGCATGTAGGTCGAGGTGGTTCAGATGGATATGGTAACTGTTCGCACGATAATCAAGGGATTGTACATATGATTTGATGGCAAGTAATCATGATTTGGTAGAGATCTCGGTACAGGATATTTTAATTCTGAAAATGGCGGCATTATTATGTTAGGATCTTGCCGATGGATTATTGTTTCGGTATCTTAACCATAATCAGGGCAAGAGTGGTTGGAAATTGTGCGATATTTACCAAGGTGCGTGAATCAGGACTAGATTTGATTAGATTTGATAACAGATCAAGTTTTGGCTTGGAGGATGAGTTACGGTAATTGGGCGAAGGCAAACGTTATCTGGAGTAAATTTCGGAGCATTAATGGTTTTATACTCCGAAATTGGGGGGCATGTGTTGACACCGTTTTTTGCACGTGTCAAAATGATCAGAGTGGGCTAATCGGCAGGAGGAAAGTTACTGTATACGCTGACAGCCGATGAAAATCAGCTTGTAAAGATGGTTGCCGATGAATGGTGGTGATCGATGGAAAAGTTGATTTAGACTCGGGCGTTGCCGATAAGGTTGGAGATGTTATTGTCGATGCCGATGAAGGAAGGCTTGAAGACTACTGCCGATGAAACAGGAAGTATGCCGATGGAAAGGAGGTCGGTGAGATTTCCATCGTAATTGAGGCGGACAGGGAAATAGATAGGAGTTGACTTCCTTTTCTATATTTGTTAGAGTATGATTCATGTAAAGAGTCACGTGTTTCCTTAGATATGGACTTGGTGTCCTAGTTGTATTTGGTTATGTCTCTTTAGATCAGGGTATAAATATAGATTGAGGGGCAATGTAATAGAGAATCAATCAATATCAAAACCAATTTTTACTCCTATTTGCATCTACTTACTTTTCGGCGACTTCGTCAATTTGCATATTTTTTCTTTTTACGAGTTCTCATTGATTCGGCGAGTTGCATTGCTTCAGTGCGACCTTCGGCGATTCTCGAGTTCCGCGTGAGTACCTCTTGGCCGTGACTTCCGGGCGTATCGCTGTTGTCAGGACCAAAGTGCTCGTATCTTCATCCTTGTCGATTAACAGGTCAAATCGACTGGCACGCTTTGGATATCGATTCGGGTATTAGCCCTTTGTGTTTGCAGATCCACTTTTGCATCAACACCACCATTAGCCCATTAGCCTCTTAGTATATATGCTCATGGCCTGGTATTTGGCCAGGAATTCACATGATAACGTAGCTAGACACGATCTTATATGAATGCAGTCTAACTAAGATGCAAGATTTAAGTTACCCGCAATATGTTGGTACTTCATATGGACCAACAGGTAGACTTTAATTATCTTAAATATGATGCTGGCCGTGGGATTTTCCATAAACACAACAAGTTTTGAGATAGGATTATTTAATCCCTTGTGTCACCACCCACAAAAAGACTCAGGTGCAATTTTCAGTTGACGTGATTTGTTTATTTTATTAATGGACCAAGGTATGGTGTAAGTGGTGCTCATGTGTCGGACCTGCCGTGGCACAATTTGTTTATATCAACTTCGATATTAAGATGCATGATCGGTTGACCCCGATGCTAGCTTACCTCGGGTTTCATGCAAGAATTTATCTTGATTTGCTAGCTGATCTGAGCTAAACAAATCGACATACTCCAATCTGTCAAGTATGCATGTTCTTGACGTTTTTTTTACTGTTTATCTTGTGCATGTGGTTTGGTCATGTCGCTGCTCATGCAAGACGTACCGGGCATGTAGGCCGGTTTGCATTTCGGTGCGGCAGATAAAGGAGGCAAGTTAAAGATCTATGGAGCGCTAATTTAATTAGCAACTATGTATTTGACGCAAATAGATGCTAGCTAACTAATACTTATGGTATGTTCTGGATGCATGGATGGCATGACTGAACATATGCAACACTTTTCTTTTAGACACAATTTCATCTGGTTTTATGATTATTTCTTTGGTTTGATAGTAGCCCATGCATATATATTTCTTCATAGTAGTAGCATGACATTTTTTTAATTTGCGGAGCATGAACTGGCCGGCGTTGCCATGGCCAAAACACATGTAGATATGGAGCCAATTCGCATCCATATCAAATTTACCATGAACCGGGTGGAGCCAAAGCGTGTCCACCAATTTTGTACCATGAACCTTTAACGGGGTTGGAGCCAAGATCGCGTCCAACCGAAAGTTCACCGGGGTGGAGCCAAAGCGCGTCCGACCCAATTTTCAATCACGGGATGGAGCCACGTTGCATCTATACCCAAATTTCACCGAGACACATCTGCCGGCCTTTTACACCTTTACCGGGGCACAAAGCCCATGCACATAGCGCGGCCATGGCATGTTGGCCGACCTTTTATCAGAGATCAGACTCAGGCGTGGGGCGTCGGCCTTGTTTGGCCCTTTTACCTTTTACCGGGGTAAGACCTATATATATGCACCCATCATGCATAAAGACATAGGCCAGCCGTTTACGGACGCCGAAGAGTTGCCCATGCAGCTCGTTGACGAATCAGTCAAAGATGAGAACCAGTTAGGCAGGGATTAGAGAAGCACCATGCGCCCCTCTCACCTTCTTCTGGAACTTGACGAACAGAAGAAGCTTTTGCCAGCAGGTCTTGCGTGGGAGCAGCCTTAGTGCAGCAGCTTTTCTGATCGGAGAGCCGGAGTGTATGTGTGTGTCTGGGGAGCCTGACGGCACTGTGGATGAGACAGCCAGGCGTATATGTGTATGTGTATGTGTGGGAAAGAGGGTCCGCCGAACGTTTGCACTACTTAGGGCGTCCCCAATGGCTGACACAGTGCTAGCTAGGAGCACCTGCTCAACCAATCGAGAGGAGAGAGGATGTGAAAAATCACATCGCTAGCGATGAAACAATCGCCTAGCTCGCACGGTTTTCAATATTTTCTGAGTCTCTGACCTGTTGTCCCTGTCTAAGTTCCTTCCTTTCTTTATTATTTCTAGCAAGCACAGCAGCCGGCGATTTGCTTCGTCCGTTGCGGACGCCCTTATAGAGCCGAGCGACCAGCGGTTCTCTTGATTTGAAATCGCGTCAAGGTAAAGCGGCGGGAGCGGTTGCCAGTAAGATTTGGCGCTCTTGAGTTTAATTTCATATTTTCTAATGACCCTGGCGCGCAACTGCTGAGTTCGTGGAAGTTTGAACCCTCATTTGGACTTGGACTTGGTCGCATCGAGACCTGCTGCTCCCTGGGCCACTTTATCTTTAGATTGAAGTAATTAATTTAATAAAGGAAAATGGGGAGGTTTATCTCCTGGCCGGTATACGTAGCGCTACACGCTAGGTAGTATACATACACCACTATACTATACGTTGCATGGTCATATTTTAATCCATGCGTGTGCAAAGTGTGTTTGCATTTACGGCCGGGTGTATTTATGGGACATGTGATCATACTTATTTATTCCTGCAGCGCCGTATGAAAGTATTCATGGTCCGACTTGTTCCGTACGTGCATATACATTTGCATGAGTCATTATCTTTTTCTTTGTCCTTTTGAATAATCACCACATCATCTTTTGACATTGAAAATGATTGATCATTTTAGTCAATCAACAAAGTATTTTATTTTCATATGTGCTCTTCGGATGATTCGCCAACCTCATATATATATATATATATATACTCATATATATATATAAATATAAATATTAGTCTTATTTTCTTTCCAGGTGTGAACACGCTCATGCATATATGTACATGTGTGTCCCCTTTTTCTTTTTGCTCCCTCTTCTTTTCCTCTTTAGCGATGTTATATTATTTCTTATTTGCCTATATCATATTCATATAAAACTTGATCATCTATACCATTTTATTTAATATGGTATAAATGTTTTCACACATTTTTGGGTATGCCAAAATCGGTGTCAACAGATGCCCCCTCGAGGTCCGGATGCAAAAACTACTTCGTATAAGTTGACGGATCCGGAGCTCGAAACTTTTTTTATTTATTTATGATCTCGCTTCTTTTTTTTGGAAACATATTTTGGGGCACTTGATTCACACAGAGATTTGCGCATATAAATGATACTTATCAAGCAATGACGTATAGTCTCACGTTATATTGATCTTTATATCAAACTCTTGGAGGACATAACATTTTAAATGTTCGTTCCATGGTCATAGTTTAATTTTAAGAAATTTGGTTTTTTTGTTGCATTCAGTTTAAACTCGCGATGCATTGGGGGCATTTGTTTATTTTCATACCAACAGTTTAGGCTCATGTCGCAATAGAGCATCTTTCTACTTTCACTTTAAGCTCTTAAAGCTGCGAAGCATTGTTGTTGTTTTTTTTATTATTGATGCTACCGTTTAAGCTCATGAAGCAATGGAGCATATGTTTTCTTTACAGTTTAGGCTCATGAAGGAGCATTTTTTTTGTGCTAACAGTTTAGGCTCTTATAGCAATGGAGCGTTATGAATCTTTTTTTTACTTCAGCTTCAGTTTAGGCTCGTGAAGCTATGGAGTGTATGTCTTCTTTACAGTTTAGGCTCATGAAGGAGCATTTATTTTTTGGTGCTAACAGTTTAGGCTCTTGTAGCAATGGAGCGTTTTTTTGTGCTAACAGTTTAGGCTCTTATAGAAATGGAGCGTTGGTTTTTTTTACGCTACAGTTTAAACTCATGAAGCGATGGAGCATTTGTGTTTCTTTACAGTTTAGGCTCATGAAGGAGCATTTTTTTGTGCTAACAGTTTAGGCTCTTGCAGCAATGGAGCGTCTTTTTTGTGCTAACAGTTTAGGCTCTTGTAGCAATGGAGCATTGTTTTTTTTTTCTTGACGCTACAGTTTAAGCTCGTGAAGCGATGGAGCATTTTTTTGACGCTACAGTTTAAGCTCGTAAAGCGATGGAGGATTTTTTTTCTTAACGCTACAGTTTAAGCTCATAAAGCGATGGAGCATATGTTTTCTTTACAGTTTAAGCTCATGAAGGAGCATTTTTTTGTGCTAACAGTTTAAGCTCTTGTAGCAATGGAGCGTATGTTTTCTTTACAGTTTAGGCTCATGAAGGAGCATTTTTTTGTGCTAACAGTTTAGGCTTTTGTAGCAATGGAGCGTAATATGCATATTTCCCTATGCGTAGTAACGCTTTAGAAATTTTCCATTTACTAGGGGTGGGCATCTAGAGTAGACATCCTTCACAATATAAGGACCTTCCCATTTAGGCTCAAATTTGCTTTGCATTCGATGAGTAATATTCATGGGCCGAATGACCGCTAGAACCAAATCCCCTTCTTTGAACGACCTCCTCCTTACACGCTTGTCAAAAGCTCGAGACATTCTAGCTTGGTATGCCTCCAAGTTTTGCAATGCACAAAGACGTTTTTCTTCAAGGTTGTCTAGTTCCCTTAGGCGTAATTTCGCCAATTCATCTTCATTGAGTTCTTCTTGGATAGCAACTCTTAAGGAGGCAATTTGCACCTCTAGCGGCAGGACCGCCTCTCCTCCATACACAAGTGAGTAAGGAGTCATTTTCGTTGGCGTCCGAGTCGTGGTCCTATATGCCCACAAGGATTCGAGTAACTTTTCATGCCAGTGTCTTTTATTTTGTGAGACCATCTTTTTAAGCAACTTGCATAGCACTTTATTGAATGCTTCTGCTTGACCATTAGCGGCCGGATTATAACCTGTGGAGAAGTGATGCTTAATTTTGAATTTAGCACACATCTTCTCTATTTGTCTATTTTTAAAAGACGTGCCATTATCAGATATCATTCGAGCTGGAACCCCAAATCGATATATAAGATTCGTTCTTATAAAGTTTTCAACATTTTCCGCTTTGACTTCTTTTAGTGCTACAGCTTCTGCCCACTTAGAGAAGTAATCAGTTGCGGCAAGAATGAATTTGTGTCCCTTAGAAGACGGGGGATTTATTGGCCCAACTACATCCATTCCCCACATTTCAAAGGGCCAAGACATATTAGTCGGATGTAATGGTTCATGGGGCTGATGTATGAAATTACCATGTATTTGGCATTCATGGCATTTCTTTGCAAATTTCATAGAATCATCAAACATTGTAGGCCAATAATAACCTAAATGTCTCAGTTGGTAGTGTAGGCCAATAATAACCTAAATGTCGTTTATACATGTATAATTCAGTGATCTCTTTTGAATCCTAGACCTTTCACTAGAATCTAGGGGCAAATATCCATGAAGAAGATAATCGAGAAAAGGTGTTCTCCAATCACCCATCTCAATTTCGTATGTATCTATAGTCATGGCTGAAGTAGATGGTATGCCCTCTTCCTCAGTAAGTATGGGGAGGACTCTTCGTTCCTCTACATGAACATCCACGGTTTGATATGGATTTAGTGACATGCTGGCAGCTAAGCTTGCCAATGCATCTGCTTTCTCATTTTGGCTTCTCACAACATGCTGAATTTTTAGATCAACAAACATAGCCATTAGTTCTTTTGCCTTCCAAAAATATGGCAAAAGCCCTTGCTTTTTTACCGCATATGTTCCCAACAATTGGTTAATTATTAATTGGGAGTCTCCATATACAGAGAGTGTGTTTAAACCCATATTGTGAGCCATTTCAAGCCCGATAATTAGAGCCTCATATTCAGCAGCATTATTTGAAACCGCTGAAGTTAATGTGAAGGAATATGGAAGTATTGCTTTGTCTGGTGTGACAAACACGACCCCTGCGCCTGCTCCTGATTTCCGGCAAGCACCATCAAAATACATTTGCCATGTAGGCTTAGACACTGTAGTGGTGAAGACTACCTCATCTGGCAGATCATCATCAATGGGAAAGTCATCAGGTATGGGATGTGCGGCTAGAAAATTAGCCAAAGCTTGACCTTTAATAGCTTTTTGAGGCACGAACACAATATCAAATTGTGAAAGGAACATTGCCCACTTAGCCAATCTACCAGATAATGTCATTTTATTTAAGATATGTCAGAGTGGATCAGCTCTCGAGACAAGATGTATTGTATGTTCTAGCATGTAATGGCAAAGCTTTTGTGCTGCAAATACAAGTGCCAGGCATATTTTTTCTATATCCGGGTAATTGCACTCTGTCCCCTGTAGGGTGCGGCTTAAATAATATAGGAAGACTTCTTTCCTTGCATCATTGGTTTGTGCCAAAAGAGCGCCTAATGAAGTTGGCATGGCTGCCGTATAGAGGATTAATGGTCGCCCTTTAATTGGTGCGCCTAGGACATGAGGATTTGTTAAATATTTTTTTATGTCCTCGAATGCATTTTGACATGCTTGATCCCATTGAAACGGGACTCCTTTCTTCATGAGCCGGGAAAAAGGTTTGCACCTCCCGGACAGGTTTGAGATGAACCTTCTAATGTACGCTAAATGGCCTTGGAGGCTCTTTAATTCATGCAAGTTTGTTGGTCGAGGCATGTCGACAATTGTCTTTATTTTAGTAGGGTCAATTTCAATGCCACGCTTGGTGACTATGAAACCATGGAATTTCCCCGAAGATACTCCGAAGGCGCACTTCAAAGGATTCATCTTTAATTTATGTTTTCTAAGGCGGTCAAACACCATTTCCAAATGTTTTAAATGATCTTTCTCGCGCTTAGATTTTACAACGATATCATCTATATAGCACTCAATGATTTCATACAACAACCCATCAAGGACAATGGTCATTGCACGTTGATACGTGGTGCCTGCATTTTTTAATCCGAAGGGCATCACTTTATAACAATATATGCCCTTGGGTGTATGGAATGCTGTCAACTCCTCATCTTCTGGTGACATTTTTATTTGGTTGTAACCAGAGAAGCCATCCATGAAGGAGAATATTTCATATCCCATAGTGGCATCAATAAGGATTTCAAAGATTGGAATTGGAAACTCATCTTTTGGACATGCTTTATTTAAATCTCTAAAATCCACACATACACGGATCTGCCCATTTTTCTTTTTCGTGGGCACGATACTAGACACCCATTTGGGGTATTTCACCTCTCGGATAAACCCAGCTGCTATGAGTTTATCAACTTCAGCTTCTATTTATGGGAGAAGTTCTGGATGATATCTTCTTTGTCCTTGCTTCACCGGAGGGACATCTTTTCGAACAGCCAATTTATGCACAGCCACTGTTGGGTCTAGACCTGGCATTTCTTCATAAGACCAAGCAAAGACATATCTATTTGCAGAAAGGAATTTATGGTATTCTTCCTTACTTTCTTTAGATAGATATTTACTAATGAAGATTGGCCGGGGATCGTCATCCGTGCCGACATTAATTTCTTCCAACTCATCAACAGTTGGTCGATTTCCATCTTCCATTTGTGGAGATGCTTCTGTAGCATCAAGAGGTTCAGCAGATGTCATATTAACTTCATAGCCTAACCCATATTTCTCTTCTTTTAATGCTTGATCTTGGTGCAGGGCTTCGAGCTGAGCCTGGGACATCAACTTTTCAAATGGTGCGAGCTGCCCCCGGCCATCGAATAAAGAAGGACCGGTAAAAATATCATAGCCCATCTGTTGCATAATATAAAGAACTTTGTTGTCATATAAAGAGATGGGCAATGTTTTATCATCTTTGTTTAACAAAGTGACCTGTGTAACCAATTTACTCTTATTATCCCTTTCAATTTGGGCTTGTTTTATTTTATTTTGCACCAAAGGAGGTAAAGGAGTTGGAAATGAAATACCTCTATTTTGAGAGGGTTTACTTATGATACGAAATATCAGATCACCTTCCTTCCTTTGATTGCTTGGTATGTATTGGTATATCTTTCGGCTTGATGAAGACTTGACATCTTCTATCTTTGGGATATTTTGTTCTAACGGCAATGATGATTTTGGTTATGAGACTTTATCAATAGGCTCAAAATAAAACTTTGCATCAGCATAAAAGGATTCTGCTATAGTGAATGGTTTTTTATCAGCAAAAATCCTTACTACGCTCCCTGAAGGATCTTTATACTTGATGCATTGATGGAGAGTAGATGAAACAACTCCATTTTCATGCAACCATGGGCGACCGATAAGAACATTATATGAGGTAGCCGCATCAATCACATGGAAGTATACATATGTCATAAGATTTTCAAACTTTAGAATCAGAGATATGGTACCCAATGCTTCTTGACCAGCTTGGTTAAAGCCATGAATGACAACATTTGAGCGACATTGGTCTCCTTTAGAATACCCAATCTTTTTAAGAGTGCGCAAGGGTAACAAGTTTATGGCTGAACCACCATCAATCATTATGCGATTAATGGGGAGATCCTCGATTTCGCCGAACATAAGAAGGGGTCTGTTATGCTTTTTATTTCCTAACAACAGATCCTCATCATTGAATGTAATACTTTGAGTTTGGGATAACTTTACTTCTTCTTGTGAAACCTCAACCCTATAATCTTCAGGGAAGGAAAGTGCGGCAATAAATGCATTTCACAAATCAGAAGAGAGACACAAGGCATCATACACAGAAAGCATAGCTGGTATTTTCTTCAAGTGCAAGATTACATCATACTTGACCGACACATTAGGAGTATGGTCAGTCGCATCATTCGGAGTTACATTTGGGGGATTTCTTTGTTGAGGAGATGGCCTAGGTAGTTGACGGCCTGATCTAAGCTGAACTTCAGCAACTTCGGGTGCCTCTTCTTCAGGGAAGTGAAGAGACTCCTCATCATCCTCAAAAACTCCGATGGGGAAAGCAGCATATTCTTCGACAGGGTTGACCTCGCGCTTCTTTATATTTTGGTAGAAGCGCGGGCCTTCGCCTTTTTTCATCATTCGTCGGAGAGCAAATCATCTTGAGAGTTGCTGTCGATGCTTTCCTGATCTTTGGGAACCTGATGGTCCACATTTTGGGGTGTGGATCCACCGAAGGAAAGCCTTGCCTTCATGCTGGCGCTTAGCTTGCTATTGTGGATGCCCTGAGAAAGACATATTAACATGCTCAGGTTTTGATATCATATATCGATCATAAGTTGGGCACATTTTTGGAGTTGCACAACTCACCGGATCACTTTGAAAAGTGGCGACATTTGATGTAGCCATTTTCTTTCCATTTGTCATGCTTTTGAGTAGATCGGCATCTATGGTGCCTTCATCTATGAGCTTTTGTATCATGTTTTTTACCATGAAACAATCTTTGAGCGTATGACCCAAGATGCGATGAAAGTGACAGAAATTTGGCTCATTGAATTTAGAAGCTTCTTCCGGCCTTTTTGGTTTGGGGAGCTCGATGAGTTTCAACTCCCGTAGGCCCATGAAGAGATCCCCCACTTCTTCATCAGGGAAAGAGTACTTCTGATTTTGACGCTCGCAAAGAGTTGGCCTTCTAGGTGCTAGTGCACCCCCTTTGCTTGGTAATCTTGTGGCGGTGCCCCCAGTTTGGAACTTTTGAGGACCCACCGTTGCCTCCATGGCCAGCATTTGCTTCGGCTTGGAAGATGTGGGCTTATCTCGTGGGTTATTTTTGTCCAATGGTGCCTTGTTGAATGTCCTCGGTGGATGAGACATGTGATGCATATGATTCTCTATGTCTGTGGCCTTTGAGGACAACTCTTTGAAAGTTATTGGCCTTACACCCTGCAGGTGAATGGTCATGTCCGGGCTCAAGTTATTCATACACATACGAACTGCTTCTGGTTCGGTGATTGGCTGTGGGCAGTGGAGGCTTAAATTCCTCCACCTGTTGATGAAATCCACAGCTTTCTCATTTGGCCTTTGTAAGGTTTGAGTCAGCTCAGTTATTCCCACCGTCCTTTGAGTGCTATAAAAGCACTCTAGGAAGGTGTCTTGCATTTGTTCCCATGTACGGATGGAGCCAGGTGCCAACTTGCTATACCATGTGAAAGCTGGACCTGATAATGTTTGTACAAATTGACGGAGGAGGTGAGCTCCATTGTGGGCTGTATCTTGACATGCAGCAAGGAAATGGGCCACATGTTCATGTGGCGATCCGGTCCCATTAAATTTACTAAATTGTGGTTGGCGATAGTTGTTCGGAAATGGTACCATGTCCACCTCCGGCGGATATGGTTTCACATACCCCGGACGCATGGAATAATGCGTTTGCATATATTGAGCCTTTACGCCTTCCGAAATCATCCTTTGTATGGCTTCGAGTGTGATTTCAGGTTGGTGATGGGGACCATTATGACTGGTCGAAGCATTCACATCATTTGTACGATTTCTGGTGTTGGCCACCTGCTCGCGGAGCATGGCCAACTCTTCTTCTTTCTGTTATAAGGTAGCCATCATTTGGTTCATCTGCTCTTCAACGGATTGACCTTGATTTGTGGCAAGCACTTGTTCAGCACTGCTAGGCTCACTCTCACTATGCAAAGATGGTGAGCCATTCCCGCTTGAGGCTTGTGGATCTTCACCATTTAATGGGTTTAGATCAGCCGAGCCTGTAGTGTCCAATAATTCATTTTCAAAGTTAGAATGATCATCAAATAGGGGGTTATAAGACCCTACATAGATCGTATTATTTCTTGAATTACTAGAGCTTGTTAAGCTTCGAGTCACCGGACGATGACCCACCAGAATTTGTTTGCGAGGCTTCTTTCTTTTGAAGTGTGTAGAAGCGGAAGAAGTATCACTCATGTTGTAGGCTGCTTCCTCAACACTCACCGGCATTGAAGAGAATACCTCAAAACGGTTGCTTGAGGCTCTTTTATGAGGAGACCAGTAAGCGAGTGTTGTTGTATCTTCCACTCTTGGAGTGCCTACTTTTATTTCTCCTTGGGAGCCACCAGCATGGCTTGATGACGCATTCCCTCGTACCCAACTAGACGTGGAGTCAGTTGGTATTGCCATCTCCCTTTGCTTTAAGCTGGCACGTCTCGCACATACATTAGCAGCCTGCTTTGCATATCTCCCTTGCTTCGAATTCTTTTTTACGAACTCTTGATGCTTGGGTAGTTTGGCCAAAATTTCGGCGTGTCACATGATTTCACCCTCAATATTATTTGAGGATGTGGATGCTCCAGGCAACAAGCTCCTTAGGTCCTGGCATATGGTCCTTTCAATGGAAGCCTGAAAAGCTTGCCTCACAGCATTTTGGATCCTACGATATTCCCTGCTTTGTTGAGCCAAAATTGAATCACAAACATAAGCACGTTGTGCATTAGTCATAGAGTCAATTGCAATGTTGAAGTTGGCCCATGCTTGAAGGATTTTGCATTGCCATCGGCGGTGTCGCTTTGGAGACACAGAATCTTGTACAGAAGGCCATGACAGTGCCACCTCTGATGATATAGGATTAGAGAGTGTCGCAGTAGGATCAACATGTCCCCTCTTTATATCATTGAGGGAGAGGTGAATCCCTTGCGACCAAAGCTCACGCTTGGGCAGATCATCGCTGGGATTATAGACCAACGTGGGGATAAACTCAGGAGCTTCAGCCCGAAGATGGCTTTTTGTAGATGAATCACTTTCAGTGGACGACATACTATATTCTGTTGCCACAGCCTTTCCTTTGTTGGAAGGATGCGGGTGATCCATCTCTCCCACCGCTACAACCCTTTCTTTGCTACAGGGCTGCGGATGTTGAGGTTGATCCCGCAGCACTATCCCCCTATTTGGAGGTGGGAAAGCTGTTGTCGATACATTCTTTGTCGGAGGTGCCCCTAGTATGCTTGGGGCAGGTTTGGAGGAACCAGCCCCCAACTTATCATGAGTAATTGAAGGTGGCATTTCCCGTTTTGTCTTTGGAGTCGATGAAGAGGACATCATTGGTGGCGTTGACTTGATTGGCAATGCCCTTTCGGCACGGATAGGCCACTCCCCAAGCGTGGCGGGGCGGAACTTTGGCGCCATCTTGGAACTAGGGGACTTCATGCTCTTGGGCTTGGATGAGCCAGGAGCAACCGCATTGGAGGATGTGGCCTTGCGCACATTGGAAGCGCACTCATCGGAGGCCATCATCCTTGCTTTGGCAGCAACTCTTCTTGCCCACCGCTTTGCGGCTTTGGACATGATAGGGGTGAACCCTTCCTCAGCCATGGGAAACCACTGGCAGATTCTAGATGCTGTCTTGTTTCGACGATTCCCATTGATTCCAAAGAGCTTTTGATGTGAAACCACTTGTATTGGCTTCCTTATCAAATTATCTTTCCATCCATACATGGATCATCGAAAACGGAGTCTGGATGCATCTTGGGTGACTAGTTTAAGGCAGACTGGTCCTGGATTCCGAGGCAGACTCGAACTTGAGTTGCTTTGGGCCTCCACCTCGGGGACTCGAACCGAATTAGCCTTGGGCCTCCTTCTTGACTTGGACACCCTTGCTGGCCTCCTTCCCCTCCATCCCATGCTCCAAACATGGTCATATGCATGGGTGTCATGTCCTCATCAAGAACTATATGGATTGACCGCTGAGAATCTAGAGTCGGTCACCAGCTGACCCGAGCCGAACCCCCATGAACGGGATGCCGGGGCCCCACTCAGACTAGCCCATTAACAGCTAACCGAGCACCATGATTCATCCATAGAGGAAAATCATGGCACCACTCAGCCCCTTGTTTTTATTGGAAAAAAAGCTTGAGGGAAGACGATCACAAAGACGAGCCGACCCTCAACTGGACCCCTGCTATGGGCGAGGGCTCAAGGAAAGATTGGACTCGCAAGGAGACCAAACACATGGTCGTACAATGGCAGACCCCCATAGGGGTCTAAATCAGGAAAGACCTTTTCTGACCCACCAAATCTCATGGTATACCCCTGAGGGGTCTGATTACGATGAAAGGGAATCGCCGTCCCCAGGACACGCCGTGGGCGACAAAAGAAGGCCAAGGCCCTTAGAGTCCTCCTGTTTGGAAAAGCCTCTGAAGGAGTATTCTACTCCTCTGCAGGCTCAAGGGCTACTGTCGAGGACCAATACTAGGGTACCCGAAGAGGAGGAGCTAATGGTCATCAATATTGATTCATCCGAGCAGCCAAGAGCATGACTACAGCTCCAACCGACCCCAGGTGCGCAGGCTCTGCCTCGCCTGACATTTTGGGGCAGGCTCCGCCTCGCTTGACCTCTAGGTCGGAGGATCTGTCTCTCCCAACCCTAAGGCCACGGGCTCCGCCTCGCCTGATCCTTGGGTTTGTGCTCCATCTCGCCCGACCCCTTGGGTGTGGGCTCCATCTTGCCCAACGGGGACCCATACCACTGCCAACCACTCTAGGTTCAAACGTACGAGTCTGGGTCAAAACTCTGACACCAAGGAAGAGACCGGCATGCCCCGATGTAACCCATGGCCATGATGGGCCATACCTAAGGATTCGCATCAAGAACAGTGTTGGACGTGCTAGTGCTATTCTGCTTAACCCTCGTACGAATGCTGATAAGCGTGTCAGTTCACCACGACACCCTCTGAGACAGAATGGGGTGCCATGACTGGCAGATGACGCTCGCACATGGCGCTAGTGATGAACATGACCTGGCGAACCTAGAAGCCTTCCTCTCTCTCTCTAGTTCTTCTCCTTTTCCTCCACTGTAACCCACGCTTTCTCTTGGCCTATAAATGAGAAAGCAGATCGACCAATCAAAATCCGATCGAGATCTGCACAAGAGCACGACATGAACACATGGCTGAGTAGTGATCGAGCTATCAGCACCTGATTACTCCTTCCACCAGAGACTTGGGATCATTTCCCTCTCTCGCCTGTTTGTACCCCCTACTACAAACTTTTATTGCTAGTAATACGAGCAGCAATGACAAACTAGACGTAGGGACTTTCTGCCCAAACTAGTATAAACCTTATGTCCTCTAAGCACACCATCCGAGCCAGACGCGAAATACTAGAAATTTACTCGTCAGTGGTAACTCAAAACACCAATAGTGGTAGATCGTGTGAGTGACAGAAGTTCTATATAGCCTATACTATATAGCTTTGTTGATCCTTTGTAGTCCACTTCCCATCTGTAGGCGCACATAGGACGCGGTTGCGAAGGAAAGCATCCTCTGCTGGTGTCTTTCCCAAGTAATGTCCCCAGTTGAAAAGTAGAAGACATAAGCTTACCCAAGTCAGAACTAGAGAACTTTAGTTATCCTCTTTATGCTCCTATTTATCCTAACCTTGTTGCTACCCTTAGTTAAGTTAGACCATAGTTAGTCTCACATGTTTTCCTGTAGATACGATACTTAGAATACCTCTAGGTAAAGCTATAGTGGTATCCATGCACTTGTGGATTTATCTGTGTGCATTAAAATATACCAACAAGCTTTCTGGTGCCGTTGCCGGGAAAACGGTTGCTGAATTAACTACAATCCTAGCTTAACCTTTTATCTTTTATTCTTTCTTTTACTTTTTCATTTAGCATGGATTCTAATACTATCTATCAATATGCTAAACCCACGAGCGCAAGCCTAGAGCCACCAAAATCTATAGAGCCTATCCTTACACCTGGTTATGAGTTGCGTCCATGTTTTATAAAATTGATTTAGGATAAATCCTTCTTGGGGGAAGGCGATGAAAACCCATACTCACATCTACAAGAGTTTGAGCAGATCTGTGCATGCTTGCGTATCGCAGGCATGACTGATAAAACCGTAAGATGGAAGTTGTTTCCGTTCTCTTTGATGGGAAGAGCTAAACATTGGTACAGTCAAACCGTAGGAAGTATGCCAGGAGATTGGGAAACATTATGTCTAAATTTTGTTTACGTTTCTTTCCCATCTCTAAAGTGGTTAGCCTTCGAAAAGAGGTTCTAAATTTTAGACAACAAAAAGAAGAATCTCTTGGTACATCGTGGGATCATTTTAATGAACTCATCATCACTGGCCTAGACCTTGCTATTCCAGACCCAATGCTCCTTCAATATTTTTACATGGGTCTTAGCAAGGATTCCATGGAATCCCTTGATGCAGCCTCTAGAGGAGATTTCCTTCATTTGTCTACTAGTGAAGCAAGGGCTATGCTTGATAGAATTAGTGGAAAGACTCCCTGCACTAGCATTCATAATGAACTCCCCAAGAAAGAGAAGAAAGCATCTCCCGATCAAGAAGAGGAAGTTTTAATAGCCAAATCACAATCACTTCAATCCCAAAATTTAGCTATCAATCCTGAACCACCAATACCCCAAAATCCCCCAAGAAAAGAAAGAATTCTATCTTTGGAAATCCTTGTTGAAATTAAGGATGACCTCTTTGGTGCTGATTTTAGGAGAACATTAAATTCTCATCTTCATAAGAGACCTTCGAGCGAATATAATTCAAATCCTCTTAAGAAAGGATCTCTTAGAAAGTGTCCTTATTCCCATATAGAACATTGGGAAGAATTCAAAGATGGCATTTCAAGTAATGCCATAGAAGGAGAGTTGAGCCATCTAGAAGCCATTCCTATCCTCTCCCCTTCTATGTCCACGTTAGATGTCTCATCTGAATCCATCTTTCAACCCATCCTTGACCTTGATGATCCCTCTTATGCTCTCTCTTCTAAGTCTCATGATGACCGTAGAAATTCACTAAGACAACCAAAACATAGGAATCCTAAAGGCCACAAGGATGACCAAAAAGAGCAACGACAATGGATGGAATGTATTAAGAACTTGTATGCCATTGCTAAAGAATGGATGGACAAGAACGAAACCTTATGGGTAGAATCCAAACTTGGCTTAGATCCAAACGGTGAGCTTAAATCAATCTCTTTAATAAACATGACTCATCCAAGTTTGAAGGAGGCCTTAGACGAGATCAACCCAAGAGCCACCAATCCATGGGAAATCTTGGACAATAAAATGTCCAATGAATGTCATAGGCATGGAATGATGGAGATAATGTTTCCACCTATAGACATTCATGAAGAAACACCCTTAGAGCTTGAAAAGGAAGATAACATCAATGAGCATGGAAGTTATTTCATGAACACCTCATCAAATCCATGCTCGCATAAGAAATCTCCTGAATTAATTGGTCTCCAACATTGCCACACACGAGATCTTCAACCCCTCATTCTCTTTGTTCATAAAGACTTTGAAAGGTGGTTGTAGATGCATATGTTTATCATAAATATTGCAGATCTCGTTGTGTGAATCTTGAGATAGGTACACAAATATTGATATTGGAGGGGAAACCACTTCACCAACTTGAGATAGGTACACAAAGGTTTCCCAAGGATGAGCTTTTGTCCTAAAGCAAGCACTTTCGAAAGATAACATGAGTTTTCACCTTCTGTTGTGATACCCTTGTGAAATAAGCCTAGAAAAATAATTGTGAAAATATTTCTTTGGGTATTTTTGTCACTAACCATTCTAGGTTTGAAGCAAAAAGAATGAAGGATGACAATGCTAGGTATGTCCAACCAACCATCATGCAACATTGAATCACATCCATTCAAACTTAATTTTGCCTTGCAAAATTCAAGTGTGAGGGATGAACTTCTCTGTAAAATCTTATGCAATGTTGCTAATTCATCTTGGTTGTCTACCTTTAAGCCATGCTTAATTTGCTAAATAACAATCATGCTCTTTCATCTCTATTTAAATAAATCTCTATAATGCTTTCATGCTACCTTTGTTTGCTATAGTAAGCTTAAGGTTTGAAGTATGTTCATACATCTTTTAAATTAAGCATGAAGCTTAGTTTAGGGGTGCTGATCGTACTTCTAAATGTTTTTAAATTAAGCATGGTGCTTAGGTTAAAATGCCTTTCTGAAACAAATTAGATGTGGTGTCTAGGTTGATTTTTTGAACCAAGAATATGCTATAGTAGATACTGGATATTTTGTTGGACTAACCCTATGTAGGAAACTTTTAATTCAATATTGGTAAGTCACGAGATGAATTCAAATCGGAGATGAAGCAGGACACAACTCATTCATTATAGATGTAAGAACTACATACCTCATTCAATATGGATGAAAGAATTGTAAGTACCAAAGTTCATTCAGTTTGTCTTTTACTGCAAGTTATCTTTGCCTTGAGCCATGCTTGTATAAAACATGATCTCTATACTAAAGTAATCCCAAAACCAGCTTTTCATTAGTATAGAGGGAAATTACAAAATTTTGAACAAACAACCCGTATTTTAAAATTGTATATTCCTTTGGGTATGTGTTGTCCACTAATCCTTTGTAGGCATAAAACAATGAGTGAGGCAAAAGGTCTAACAAGGTGTCAAAAGATCGAAGGGTAGAAAGATAGCATGAGAAAAGGATGAGAAAGGAAAGGTGCAATCTAGGCAACAAGAAGCTCATAACTGTGAGGCTAGCCGAACAAGAAAAACTTCAAGCAAAAAGGGAAGGACCATTACAAGTCATCTACCCTTCGTCACATGGTGTCATCACGCTCTAATGACAAAGGTAACATCCAAAGGTAAATGGTCATTGCTTAAAAAGTTTTTCCTTGATTCTAATATGCAATAAATAAAAAACAGACATGTTTGAGTTATAAATTTACTTGATCCAACCTGATTAACTCAACATGTTTAGTTCTTCAATCTTGTTCCTAGGACCACTTTCTTGATCTTATAGTTTTAACCAAATGAGCTAAAATATTACACAACCTATCTCTGGAAGGTGATAGTCATAATCATGTAAAATTCAATATATTATGTAAAGATAGACAATCCTTCCATAGGTTAAGCAACTCAATCTTTGGATTCTTTCTGCCAAAAGAATTTAAATAATCTTTTGGTTTTATCACAAATGATATAAATGAACAAAGCACATAACATCAACTTTATCTTATTTAATGTGACTAAGGTTAGAGAGGAATGCATAAATTTTTGGTTCTGTTGGTGTTTTCCCACCAACAGAGCCCATGCATTTGATCTCTACTTTGTCTTTATGAGTAGGACACACTTCAAGCAAAGTGTGGGAGAGTCATTGATTCCCCAATTTCTACAAGTGAAGGTTCTGAACCTACTAAACCAAAATCAAAATTCAAAACCAAGACGGGTTTGGTGGAAAAAGATGGCATCACCATTAGAGGCACCACTACAAGAATCCTCATCTTCAGAGCGAACCAAGGTACTTGATCAATGAACTTCACAAGAAGAAGTTTAGTTCAAAGGACTTAAAACACCAAACCTTCACCGAAAGAGCTAGCTTGGGGGAGAAGCACTCCTATGTATCCAGGTAAGTATGCTTTCCCATTGTTCTAGTTTTAGTTTCTTTTAAATAGTTAAGAAAATGGTGAATGAAAAACAAAATAAAAAGTTATCTATATAATAAATATATATAGTTATAGTAATAATGTGTGATTTAGTAAAATTGAAAATAAAATAAAAAGTGTGTCTAGTTTGGTTTAATTTATTTTTAAGAGTTGAATAAAATAAAGAGGACTTAGAATAATCTCTTAAATGGAAATGATGAATAGTTACGCTGTTGTAATTCCTTTCAAGTACCTAGTTTTTAGCCTTGAATTCTTCTAAGTTTTGGATATGACTGATTTGATATAAGGATTTACTCTGAACTTGAAACTCGTGGGTAGCATATGCTTGATCTAAGTCTAGGTAATTGACAAATATGATATGAGAAGGTCTAAGCTGATGTTTATCTTGTTCCAAGTGACACTAAAGTTTTGGAGATTTATCTTTAGAAAAACACAAAAATGCTATATGATAAGTTCATGTATGACAAAGCTTGAATTCCTATCAGAGCCATACATGTTATTTAGGTTAGAAAAAACTCCACATATATGTTACTTGCTTTTGCATTGAGTTTTGTCAAGCTTTGTTGACCCTCATGAGAGGTTTGTCATGCTCTTAAAATCAAGATCACGTACACACCACATATACCTACTGCTCCTACACTGGGAGTACACAAAACATGTCTTCTATCTAGATCCACCAAAAAAATATTTTACTCCTACACTGGGAGTGAACACAAAACATGCTTGATAGGTTTTTCATCCACCAAATAAATGCTTCAAGTTCTTGTTGCTATCTCTTAAGGTTTTGTTGCAGAAAAGAGACATGGGGCTATGCAAAGGTTATTCATAAAAAAGAGATGAGAAAAAATAGACAAGTGTTCGAGATATTTAAAACAATGGGTACTCAGATGCCTGCCTGAAAAAGAAAAGATGAATAAGATAGCCCCATGTTCTCTAGTAAATGTTTTCAAGTTTCAAAGGAGAAATATGTTTTCAAGGAGTAAAGTAGAATTAGGTTAGCCACCATATATATCCACCAAATATTCCACACACATGCACATCTTGATTTGATTGTATGACTCAACTCTCTTTGGATCCGTTGTTTGACTTTACAATATATGCATTGCAAGTATGCTCTAGCTTTCTGCCTACCTATGAACTCCACGTAAGCCTTAGTGGTAGGAAGAAAAATGCATAACATCTTTATTGCCTTGGTGAGGATCCACAAATACCACATATAATGAGAGACTTGAGAGTGTCATACAATGGAATCTCTGAGTTTTATTTTAAAAACTTATAAAAACTCTAGAACAATGGTGAAGCAAAGAACTTGAGACATAGTGCTTGACTTGATCATTCTGTCTTTTAATTGCTCAAGACCCAAGTGAAGGTTAAGAAGCCCCATGGTTGAAGGTAATATGGGTAAGTTTGAAAGTTAGATCACTTTATTCTATTCTAGAGGAGAATTTTTTATTGAACGCATGTGTACTTTTAATGCATGAAAATATTGTAGCAACTCCTGATCCATTGCTGAGTTTAGCTTTGCATAGGGACAGGCAAAGGTTAAGCTTGGGAGAAATTATTAACGGTCAATAACTTCAATTATAAGCCATCAACATACAAACATAGGTATAGGGGTTTAAACTAATAAATTCTATAAGTTTTGGTGAATCTATGTTTTTAGAAGGGTTTATCTAGAAAACCGCCAAGGGGACCTATTCATCAAAGGAAATCACGTAATTCCATAGCAAAACTGATATGGGAAGACTCTAGAAGACTCCAAAAGGCTCTCCACCGAAGTGGAGCCCGAGACACTAACATGTGGGGTCGGGCAGCCATCCGCCAGTCAGCCCCTCGTTGCTAAGTTAGTTCCCCACCACCTCTTGCGTTGCATCTACGTTGTCCTTTAAGTTGGTTTGATCCCAGGGCTCATGTTGGACGCTCTGGGCTATATACCAGCCCCTGCCACCCTCCCTTGAGCCATCCTAAAACCCTAATTCATATTCTCCTCGTCAGGATCAGAGCCAGCTATCAAGAGAAGATTAGTCCTCTATAGGATCTAGTCTTATGAATAGAAATAGTGAGATAGAGTGAGGAAAGAGTTTGGAGAAGGTGTCGGCCTATCGGTGCTCTCTCTACGGCTTGTACCTTGGTGGATCTAAATTCTACTTGAGCTTGCCTTTGAGATATCTCTAGTAATCAACTTCTAATTCGAGTAAGCATCTTGTTCATATTGTTCATCAGGATCACTACTCTTTTGAGTGCTTTATTCCTATTCTAGAGAAAGTAGAGTATTAATCATAAGTGTAAGCGTGGTGCTTAGACTTGGGTTAATTGTGGATGCACCCTGCATTCCAGAAGGTGGTGGATCACATGAGTGACATAAGTTCTATATAGCCTGTACTATATAGCTTCGTTGATCCTTTGTAATCCACCTCTCATCTGTAGGCGCGCGTAGGATGTGGTTACGAAGGAAAGCATCCTCTACTGGTGTCTTTCCCTAATAATGTCCCTAGTTGAATAGTAGAACACATAAGCTTACCCAAGTCAGAACTAGAGAACTTTAGTTATCCTCTTTACGGTCATATTTATCCTAACCTTATTGCTACCCTTAGTTAAGTTAGACCATAGTTAGTCTCACACGTCTCCCTATGAATATGATACTTGGAATATCTCCGGATGAAAGCTACAGCGGTATCTATGCACTTGCGAATTTATCTATGCGCATTAAAATATACCAATAGAAGCCCCTTCATAAAGAGTTGTTGGCTCCTTTACCTCACTAGTTTTGGGGCGACCGGACGCGTCGATCGGTATGACCGGACACGTGGCCCCCTAGCGTCCGATCATGGATCGGTGTCCATGTGTCCCCACATTTGATCTTCGTCGTACGATTTCAATGGTCGAGTGACTCAGCGTAACGGCTAAGTCACGACAAGACACACGGGCAAGCCGACCGGACACACAGCGCTCATGATAGGTCCTCGTGCGCCCGTGCACCAACTGTCAGCGACCGGACACGTTGCTCCCTTCACCTGACGCTACACCACCGTGCATCAGGTCAACTCCAGAGAGGTTCTAGAGCCACCAAAACATGACCAGATGCGTTAGATCAAGCATGACTAGACGTGCCCCTACGTTTGCTCATTCCTTCCTCATGAAACACCTTGCGTCAGCATACATCAGCAGGGACCGAACGCACAAGCATCACGTTCGATCACCTCTGCTTGCCAACGTTCAGTCAGAGACCACCACCGCGCTCTTCACTACACCACTGTCTGGACGCACCGGTGCTGAGTTTGGTGCAGCGTCCGGTCATTGCTAGTGACCTCTTCGACTCCACCCTTGCTCAAATGTGTTAACCACCAAGTGTATCACCTTGTTCACATATGTTAGCATATTTTCACAAATATTTTTAAGGGTGCTAGTGTGGCAGAACCACCCCAATTATATGGCCCACATGTGCCTGTCATTGTCTTAAAGACCTCTGACTGTTGCACATGAGAGCTAGATAATTCAGGTAGTCTGTCGGGTGTCCTTGGGGAACCACAAATCATCCACATTTTACAACTCATACAGGATCAATATGGAGTTACCACAACATTATAACACTTGGTACAAAAATATCTTACATCAGAGTGCGGAAGACTTATAACAATAGTTTATATAACATGTTCAAGTCATAACTTAACTTGAGTTCAAATGGTGAGTAGAACTATGGAAGCAACTTAGGAATTCAGGAGAAGCACTGATGTGAATTCCCAAAAGGGATTCCAAGGAGAGAGAAAGTACATTAATTGTGGACTATAATGGATCATGATCATAGACTATGATAACAGCGAACGTCCAGCAAAACCTCGTGTGGTTTGCAACCCACAAGAGATTCCAGGTTTTGATGTTGTACCGAGGTCACTGATCATGGTATCACCACAGAGTACAATTACAATAGCTTTCAACCAACATATGTCGGTTATCAAATTTTAGAGAATTGCATGTGCCAGGATAGAAGAAAGCAAGACACGACACATGCATAGATTGAGAAGTCAAGGAGTAGTCCCAAGTTTCTGTATGGAGTTGGCATAGTAAATATAGAGCATCCATAAGCTCCCAAGGATTAGAAATTTATGGAGCAAAGATTATCAAGAGGTGATAATTGGCAAAAACCTGGTACATGACAAGATTTGTTGGAATACAATAGCTGTAAGGCAGAATAGCTGTCCCGAAATTTAAAGGAGGAAATTTCAACACCCTTATATTTTATCCTTATGTGGATGACACGATGCATGCTCATCTTATACGTCTTCACAACGTTAGCTGGATATAACTACTTATATATGGCAATATTTTATACATTATCTTCACTGCACCAGACGAGATGTTGAAAGGCACTCAACAGAGCATTGCCAGAGAAGTTTGACTTTCCATCTGACTTCCTAAAGAAGAGTTGAAATCTTTTCGATGCCTTCTACTTGAGTCATCATAGCAAGTCTTCTCAGGATGTTATCAGCAAGCATAAGGGAGATTAAAGAATATTTTTAATTTGTTGCCATCCAAAAACTTTTAAATTGTAAAATCATTTTGAAGTTTTCAAAGGTAATGTTGTAGTCAATTCATGTATGACCTCTGATACCAGCTATAACAGAACCACCTAGTTATATGTCCCACATATGTTTGTCATTGTCTTAAAGACCTCTGACTGTTGTACACGAGAGCTAGATAATTCAGGTAGTCTGTCGAGTGTCCTCGGAGAACCCTAAATCGTCCACATTTTACAACTCATACAGGATCAACATGAAGTTACCACAACAATTCAATACTTGGTACAAAAATATCTTACATTAGAGTATGGAAGACTTATAACAATAGTTTATATAACATGTTCAAGTCATAACTTAACTTGAGTTCAAATGGTGAGTAGAACTGCAGAAGCAACTTAGGTAAAACATCTAAGGTAGGAGAGACAACCCGGTCATGTCAAGCCCACCGACATGACCTCGATCAACAGCTCAAGTTAGGTCCTACAATGGCCTAGCGGGGACAGTCATTGGCGCGTCCATCAGCGATGGGGAGGTCACCAGCACACTCCCCACACGTACGCAGACCTATCTATGCTAGCGATTAAACCGATTCAGGCCCCTACCAAGCTTGACCATGGCCATGGCATCATGATGAAGCAGAGCTCATCAACATGACATTGCTCTGGCCACTATGGCATGGTAGAGTCTAAACGGAGGCATCAGACATGACCAAGGACTTCACTGCACTGCTTGGTTGAGGCAGAGATGGAGCAGAAGTGGCTACCGTCGAGGAGGATGATGGCGACAGCGTGAGCTAAGCGGTGAAGCGGTGTTCTGGCATGTTCTATGATGGAGCAAGGAAAAGGGTGAGCCGATGAGCACCATGACATCAAGGCAAAGCCACAACGATAAACAGGAGAGGAAGAGGTGCTCTAGAGCAGCCTAGCCACGGCGAGGTTGAGCATGGTGGCCATGGTGAGGTTGCCATGGCGAAAACAGCGTGCGCAGGGCAATTTTGCTAGAGAAAGGTGGTGTGAGCGGTTCGAGTGGGTACGCAAGGATGAGACGAGGTGGAGGGCACGGGCAATTGGGCAAAGGAGGAGTGATCGCGACAAGTTTCATCGGCGCATTGAGTCGGCCAGCAGCAAGCAGGAAGGAGAAAGAGAATATGGCGCCGGCGGCTCGGGCTTAAGAAGATGAAGGCGAGGCTTACGGGCATTGCCAGCAGTAGCTTGAGATCATCCATGGAAGTAGCGACGCGTCGCGCGCGCGGAGAGCGGGAAAAATGGGCGACGGCCGGCGGGAAGCAGCTGCGTGGCAGCGAAGCTGCTAGACTAGCGAGACCACTGTTCAATGTGTGAAACCCTAGCTTCCTCTCTCTCGTCCTCTCAATTTTGCAAAACAACATGAAAAACTGTTTTAATAAAACTTGTTCCTTGATCTGTGATCTACAACATTGTTTTAAGTTTCAATATCAAAAGATCAAGGGATTTTGAGATTGGGAGTTCAAAGAAGGGTAAATTCAAACTGTAGTCAAGATTCAGTTTTAGAGATTAAAAACAACATTGCTTAGCTACTTTGGTTAATTAATCTATGAGCAACCAACACCCAATCACATCAAATAATTACATATTAACATGGATCAAGCATACTACCAAACAATGGAACAAAGTTTGATCAAGTTTTATTTATGAAAATTGATTTAGTAATTCACCAAAGTTTGAACTTAAACACTGAATTCTAGGGACTTAGGCAGAAATTGCTAAGTGTGAAATTCAGCACCAAATCCAAACTTTGAGCTCAAATTTAAACATGTTTGATTTACAAACATCATCAATTCTTGATTCAATAACATAAAGCACACTTTGAACTATAAAGTTTATATTTACCAAATTTTATTTGCTTAAGCAAATTATCATATATAAAATCACAAAGATCCCTAATTACTACCATTAACATCATTTCATGCTACATGGGAAACATATTATAAGAAACATATGAAACACCACAATGCAACATATGAAACATCACATATGCAACATATTAAAGCTATTATTGCAACATGAAATGCATTTATGGCATGACACTTGATGTTTATGCTTGATGATGCTCATGATCCGAATTTTAGTTGTTTTTAAACATCTGGGATGTTACAGTTAGCACTCACTAGAATCTAAATGCATATGCAATAAGTTAGAGCATCTAGTGGCACTTTGATAACCGTATTTCAATATGAGTTTCACCCCTCTTAATAGTACGACTATCTATCCTAAATATGGTCACACCCACTAGGAGTCTTGATCACCAAAACAAAGAGCTCCTATGGATATCACCTTTGCCTTGAGCTTTTTGTTTTTCTCTTTCTTCTTTTCCAAGCCTGAGCACTTGATCATCACCATGGCCATCACCACCATCATGATTTTCACCATTTGCTCCACTACTTTGAATGTGCTACCCTATCTCATGATCACTTAGAGCAATGGGTTAGCACTTACAGTTTCATCAATTCACTAAAACCAAACTAAAGCTTTCAACGGGCCTATTCTATCCAAAATCTCCAATTCATGGATTTGGAGCTATGCTGCAAGCACCAAACATGTTTCTTAGCTCCATGGTGTGAGCTTAGATCCATAGTGGCGCTACTCCATGATGAAGTATGTGCTACCCTATCGCATGATCACTTAGAGCAACGGGTTAGCACTTAGGGTTTCATCAATTCACCAAAACCAAACTAGAGCTTTCAACGGGCCTATTCTATCCAAAATCTCCAATTCATGAATTTGGAGCTATGCTGCAAGCACCAAACATGTTTCTTAGCTCCATGGTGTGAGCTTAGATCCACAGTGGTGCTACTCCATGATGAAGTAGGTGCTCTGGATCTAGGTTTTTCAGTGGTTGAGTTGTCCCAAACAGGTCCCATGTATCACACACTTCTCTGTTATTGAATGCGAGTGTGCCATGCACTAATTCTCAGAGACTGCACGTATGAGTGATACTATTCAGTAGTGAACAACACACACAACTGATACATCATGGAGATGTGTTTGTGCACACGCGCGGGCGTGGGCGCCACCAAAAGTGTAGCAAACAAAATGGTTTCCACATTGTTTTGGTAAACTTTGGTAAAGAAATGAGCCAATGACACATGAGACAAGTAGCTATGAAATTTTGGCAAGCGTTGGGGTGTGAATTCAAGCACATGCTAAAAAACTATGGCAAGACAAGATTTAGGAAGCAACTAAACATGTCCTTAATTTTTGTCCTAAGTTAAGCCATCTTAAATTTGATTATTTGAATCCACCAAGCAAATAGTTAGCAGTTAAACATTAGCTAGGTGGATCCAAGATCCAACGTGCCTAACCAATAGGTCAGCTGATTGTTAGCTTAGAACCCTACCTAACAACTATACCTTACTAGTCATTCTAAGCCAGATAATAGATTTGACAAAAAAACACTTTTATCAAACAATAGCTTTATTAAAAAAATCAATTTGCTAACTCAGTTGTCGGACAAGTGACAGAGAATTAAGAAATTTGTTGTAATTGATATGTATGGATATCTTTCCATTATTCTTTAAAACATTATTCCGAACAAACCAGATCCTGTAAATGAGAACTAAGAAATTTTGTTTTATGTAACGACCCGGGTCATTACCACTTTACATAATAACCCTGGCCTATGATTTGTTACTCCACAGATACAAGATTTGTCGAATAATACACCATAACAAAGTTGGCAATAGCTAGAGGGTACCAATAATTATTACAATACCATCCTACGCACTTAAGTCTTTAAAGAACCATCACATGTTTGCGCATTATTACAAGCCAGACATATAGAAGTCCAAACTACATTACTAGGTCAGTGACAAAGACATATCGCCCCTGACATACATAACTAAGCTAAGGGGATTATTTATTCATCCCATCCACCATAGGAGGTGGTAGCAACTCGACTAGCTTCCTCATAGTCATCTCAATCTACATAGACATATCCATCATCTAGAGACCCTTGTGCACATTCTTGGGGATCCTCTGAAGAGGGAGAGTTAACAAGAGTGAGTACAACGTACCCAACAAGCATATATTAACCTCTCCAAACCTATGTTTCCCTGTGATCTCTCACACCAGCCACGTCACCCGGAATTCAGCCAAGGTGGCCACATCGCCTCAAATTTGCTTGCTTGACCAGGAACAGGCCACGTCGCCCAAAATCCCCCAATATCGGCCCGCTCCCCCTCCTCACCGCAAAAAAAACAAACTTGCCCCGTCCTATCGCTCTCTCGGTCTACGGAGGCGATGGCGCCCCCGGCGGACGGCGCATTGCTGTCCCTTCCCCCTCCCCCACCGTTCCCCTCACCGGTGAGTCTACACCAATGGCCCCCTTCCCATCCATTACCCTCACGTCCTGACAGTCTCCCACCCTCTCTCTCCCCCCCATCTCTCCTAACATGGTAGGGCGGCGGTGCGGGTAGGCCTCCGCGGTGGGCGGCCCTCTGCGCTGTGGTAGCCGTCCTTCTCCTCCTACATGCCCCCTTGCGCCGAGCGCGGGTGCCCCCGCCGTTGCCTCCTTCCTCCGATTCGCGTGTGTTCCTGTGCTTCATGAAACCCTAGCTGCCTTTGCTCCACAAAACCAGCCGCGTCGCAATCCACGGACCATGTAGCACGGCCGGCCCTGGCTTCAGGTGGCCTCTTCCTCACCGGCAGTGCCCACTATCGGAATGCCTAGGTTTGCCGTGTGTCCACGACACACGGCGAAGCCCAAAAAACACTCGGCAAAGCCTTTCCCGAGTGTTACACTCGGCAAACGACACTCGGCGTACACAGAGTCGACAAACGTTTCTTTGCCAAGTGTTTTTTATCGGGCGTGCTAAAACTGACACTCGGCAAAGACTTTTCGAAAAATATAAAAAAAACCACCGCCACTCGCCCGTGGCTCCCCCCGCCACAGCCACCACCACCACGCCCGCCGCCTACGACCGAGGCGAGGAGCGAGCCTAGCCCGCTCGTAGCTTACCCACCGCGGCAGTGGCCAGCTTGCTGCCTATCCGTGTCCGATGCAGAGGGGGAGGGAGCATCAGCTTGCGGCGGTGGCTTCTGTAGGTCCGGGAGGAACGACGGCTGTCGGACCCGAAGAAGAGAATAGGGAGGAGATGACGGCGTGACTACGGATCTCCAGGCGCGACGACGGTGTGGAAGGAGGGCGCACTGCCGCCCGTGAGCTACGCCTCGCCGCGCGTCTCCTCCACCACCGTGCAGATCCACCCACTGGCCGCGCTTGGCTGCCCTTGTCCGTGGTCGCGCCGGCCACTCCCGCCGTGAGAGGAGGGGAGGGGGCTGCGCCGGGAGAGGGAGAGAGGGGCGACGCCGGCGGGAGAGGGAGGGGCACGGGCGGGAGACGGAGGGAGGGGAGGGGAAGGGGCGTTGGCACCGGGAGAGGGAGGGAGGGGAGGGGGCGGCAGCGCCGGGAGAGAGAGGGGAGGCCCGTGGAAGGGAGGGGGCGGCCGGGTAAGTTTATAAGGTCGTGAGTTTGCCGAGTGCCGGATCGGGACACTCAGCAAAGCCACATCAGGGGCACTCGGCAAACCCTTTTTTTATTTTCCTTCTTTTCCACAACGTGTTTCAAGGTCAGAAGAGAAAAAATGAAATTATTTGGCGAGTGCCAAATAATTACACTCGGCAAACATATTTCTTTGCCGAGTACCAGACAATTACACTCGGCAAACATATTTCTTTGCCGAGTGCCTAGTTTTGCCGAGTGTTTTTTTCTAGTTTGCCGAGTGTCGAACTTTGCCGAGTGTTTTTTTGCCTCGTTTGCCGAGTGCAATTATTTTGCCGAGTGTTTTTTTGTAGCACTTGGCAAAGAGCTTGTTTGCCGAGTGTGCGATGGATTGCACTTGGCAAACCCTCTTGCACTTGGCTTACCTACTGATTCCGGTAGTGGCCCGCGGCTCAGCTCAGTTGCTGGATGTGGCAGTGCCTCACCCGCTTCTCCTCCTCTATCTCATGCTACTCCCCTAGGTTGTCTGTCTTTCCATTTCCCCTTTCGCAGGTCATTGGGCGCCGCTGGCAAGGACAGCTGCTCGCGACAATATCTTTACAGAAATCAAGGGCACTCAAGTTACATGGCGACGGTAATGTTCAGACCATGGCTGTGTACAGCACCTCTACAATTTTTTTGCCTCATAGATTTTCTATTGTCTTACCATATCTAAACTTTGCAGCTGATATTCCTCACGTCCCTCATGCAGGGCACCAGATTGGCAAGCGGAGTTGCAGCTATGGATCAAGCAGTCCCATGAATGCACCCCTTCTAAACCCAGGTCTCCTCTGTGATGCCCCCTAGGTACTTCTCCTCTCCATTTTCCTTTCGTGTATTTCGAATGTTACAAAAAATAAGATTTGAGAGTGGTGGACTTTTCTATTGTTATGGCAAAATTTTTGCAACAAAAGGTTACTAATCGCACGAATTAATGGCTCCCATTCTAAAGTTCGATCCATTAGCTTTTCAGACCAATTTGTTTAGCCAAATTTGGGGGCCACGTGACTGTTTATATGGCCATGCATTTTTTCCAACAATATTCAGAGTTAAAGTGCCTCGCTACAGTGTTTCAGAGAGGCTAGTTATTCCGGTCCTTTGGCTTTAGCTTCTCATATGCCATCTATAATTCTATATTCATATATGCAGTTATATTTATGCTGATGATCTGCCTCACCTACAACGAAAGCTTGAGTTAGGTTCTATGAACCGCATTTGTTCCATACATCACTGTTATGTTTTATTATCAGGCCCGATTTTACTTCCTCTGTAATTTCTTCTTGCACCAAGGCATTCATAGCGGTAATCACCCTAATGCCATTTCTTGTGTTGTGCAAAGTCATTGTTTGCTATCTTAGACTGACCTAAACTAAACTAACTAAAGCATTTGGTGCTCTGTATGTACTGGGACATTATTCAGTAAACAGTTCAATATGTACGACATCACGTACGTGTTTTTTTTTCGGTGTGTGGAATAATAATAAAAATTAAATGTGATGTGTAATGCAATTTTATTGGTCCACATTGCTCAAACAATCAGCTGGCAGGGTACCCTTATGCCTTTTCATTTTGATCGGTTCATGACATTCATCTACCTGGTTGTGCATGCATTTTTTGTCCAATTTACCAGCAGGTTCATTAATGCTTAAAGCTCTTTGATTAGCTACTCGGACTTGATATATCTAAGCTAATTCTTTGTTTTCCTGATTGCCTTACCATGCTTTCAGGTCATTTGCTGACAAAGCCATCTGAATACTACAAGGGAGTCAGATTGACGGCCACAGTGTTCGGCTTCCATTGCACCATACTCCTCAAAACAAATAGGTGCTATGTGCAACGGAATCTTAGTTTTGTCTCAATCTCACTTACTTGACCTTTGATGACATCAAGATACCAACAAGGTGTTGGTCTGCAAGTTTCCTGACCTGGAGGTCTGGGATATATTTTTTTTGGCTATGTCAAATTAACTAATTATTTCTAGCTTTGGTTTTCTCTCCAGATTAGGTTATGTTTGTGGCTCCTTGTCTATTTTACCTCCGATTTTTATCTTGCTGTTGATGCCTACCAACAAGGGCTTGCCTGGCCAGTTTACCGAACCAATACATGTCCTAGCAGTTTCGTTGTGTAAGGTAGTATGATTTCTTTTCCCTCTGGTCACTTAATCTCTTTGCCTCCTTTTCCTTCTATCTTCATCTCTTCTTATTTGTTTTGGTAGGACCTATTGGTTGATGATAACAGTCATGGTGTATGCGCTGGCCTTAGTTATCTATTATCCCATTTTAGGGTTTAGCTCTTGGGCTGTTGGAGAAAGGAGGGGGCTTGAGCTAACTTTAAAGTTACCATTTTGGTCTATTTTTTTGGGGTGACTCCTCTGCTTCCTTCTGCAGTATTTTCAAAGTTTTCTATATGCCATCAGATTGGAGACCAATCGGGTGATTTATTTTATCCTTTACTCGGTTGTAGATTCTCTTATCTCCTCATGCAAGATGGATCATATTCCATATGTAGCGGTTGTCCTCCTTCAATCCAATTTGTCTAGGTTCTACTTTATTTGTTTCGGTCCTTCTGTGAACACTAATGTTTCTTGGTTTCTTTAGACATTACTAATGCTACAGTGAAGCTTGCTTGTTTTGTAAAACAATGATACAAAAACTAATGCTTTAGATATAATATTATGCCTATTTTTTTAGCTGTTTTCTTGTGGAGTTAGTCTGCCAAGGTGTTGGGGAGAGTTAGATTGCTCCTTAGTGATCGTTCCATTGTGATCCTTAGATTTCCTGTGATTCTTAAATTTTCAGTTAGATTGTTCGGCTGGCTGCTTTTCCATGACACTCACTGGATATCGCTACAGTAGTTTTGGTAGGGCTCCTTCATGTGCTCTTTCAGATACCGCTAGAATCATTTTTAGCAGATGATTGGGCTCAAATGACAATTCTATAGGCTCCTTTGATGTCTACATTTCCAGCTACCTCGCTGTTATTGAGTTCCACTCGGCCAAGCCTGCCTCCGTCTGTTCCAGCACAAATTAATATGGATTCATTTATTGTGCCCGGTCTATCTGACTGTTGCTATTGTTGTGTTTAGCACTGTTTTTTATGTAAACTCAGTTTGTGGTAAACCTCCTTCCTTAGCGAAGCTAGAAAAGGCATGATGAATTTGTGGTGCCAGAGCTGGTAACAAGCTGATCTGACTGATGGTTAGTCTTTGTATTTAGTATATGTCATGTGCCATTATTATAAAAGAAATGTTTTGCCTATGAAAAGATTGGAAATTGCAGCTTCTGTTTTTCCTAGTGCCTTTTAGTATTTGTAAATAGAGCTAATGATGGAAGAAAAAAAACTAGGATTAGATAGACCTCATTGAAGTGTTTCGGCCCTATATTTATGGTTGTTTTACGTGCTTGCGACTTAAACACCTGCATGTGTATTTTCTCTTTATCCCAGCTTGTTATTGATCGGGTTCCAGAGATCGATTTAAGGAGAACGTTTGTATTCACGTTTTTGGGCCTTGACCTTGTGGGGCCAACTTTACATGTCTTGTAGTCTTTTTCTGAACTTCAAGAGTAATTATCAGTATGTAATATAGCTAGCTTTTTCTGCCACTGTTGTTTGATAATAAATCTCCATTTGCAGATACCTGTATTTGAGCAAGTTAGTACTTTATGGTCAGCACTTAGAGATGTTGCCTACAAAGCGATGCAGCTCTGCAGCAGCTCGCACTAGCTACATCACCCTGAAATCTCTCAGTGTGTCCACATCACCCCAAATTCGCTCCTGTGGACACCGTTGAGCGGTTGAGCCACGCCGCCCGGAGATCCCCGTCCACAGAAACGCCGCGTAAATATCATCCACCGATGCAAGTTGCATTGCATGAGCAGATTATGCTTCCTCCTCTTTGTTGTGGCATGAGTGAGCTGTCCACGCTTGTGTGCGCTGGGAAAGACCTTTTTCTCATATGCCTGCTCTCCTTGCCATCGCTGGGGCCGGGTACGTGTGTGGATCTGGCTTGCCGGCCTTCATCGCTGAGTCCCACACCGGCGCATCTGGCCTGTTGCGCATGGCAGAGCTGCACTCTCTCCCCTTGTCCTCCTCCCCTTCCCTCAGCTCTCTCTCCTCACTGCGAGGATCTTGGCTCCCTCCCCTAGGAGGCCGTCGGCTCCTGCCATCCTCTTGTTTTTAAACATGCAGATCATGTCTACAACTAATATCCTTTGTTGTACAACAATGATCAGCTGTTTCATTCTTCATGTTATCTACTAAGGTTTTGGGATTGTGCAGTGATGAACTTTTTTTTAAACTGAGACAATGGAATTGTGCAGTGATGATTAATTGTTTCATTCTTCCATGATTCGTACGATTTGCGTTGGTTTTGTGATGACAATGTCATTATGGCCTAGCAATTCTCTTTTGCATGTGTTGTTTTGTTTTTATTAGTTGCTACATTTTTGTGCATTTGTCGCTGAGCACATGTCCATTGTTAATGATGTATTTACTCTGCACAGATTCATAGTTGAATGGCTGCAATGGATGCCTCTGTTTCGGTTTGCTACAAATCTATCCTCTTTGTTTTTTCCTTATATGTTTTGGTCATGTTCTTTTGGTCCATCAAATAATATATTTGGACTTAGGCTACATTGTGCCAGTACAATTTCGAGGTTAGTATATAATGTGCCTCTTCTGCTGTCTTCCTTTGTTTTTGCTTAAATTTGATCGGTCCATTTTTTTTTGTATGGCTGTTTGTTATAAATGCAGGGTAAAGTATTCGAATTGGAATTTCTAAGCACAAAAAACAATTTACTATGCTCCAGGTGAGGCGTTATCTCCTGCCTATCCAGTTTCCTTTCTCTATGCCTTTTTATTGGCCCAAACATGTGACCATGTATTGTGAGCCTATGCAGCCTTAGATTCATTCATAGTATTTGACAGAGACATTTTACTCTTTATATTACTGCAGCCAAATCATGTGACTAATGGCCACGTTAAGGTTCGTGGTAAGATATGCTTTGGAGCTGTTCTGGAATTCTGGTTAAATTGTATCTGGGGTCTCTGATCCAGTAGAGACGGTAATTTCATTGAACTGTTTATGCATGATGCTTCCCAAAATTTTGCTCAGATTTAAAGTACTGGGCATATGTTTTTTCCTTTTTGAGTAAAACCTCAAGCCTCATGCTCTTTGAGGTAAATGGCTATGCCAAACCAGCAAAAACAAGGGTTCTCATTTAACTGATCACGCGAAAAAATTCAAGAAATTATTATCTGTTGCTTGGGTCAACAAGGAAATAAATTCATTAAGTCATTTATGAATTATGCTGCTGAAAATAGTTTGCTCAGCCCTAAAGAACTATGGACATTATGGTTTCTGACAAAAAAAAACTAAACCGTGATGAACTATGAACTATTGGTCATTGATGGAGGACGGAGGGAGCATGCTCTTTGTTATGCTAGCATTGTTCAGTCCGGAGATACCACATGCATACCACTGGCCCTGTTCGTTTCTCTTATACTCTATCTTTTTTAGCTTGTTTTTTCAGCTGGAACAGTGTTTTTCTCTCACAACAAATCAGCCGGAACAGTATTTCAGCTTGTTTTTTTAGCGAAGCGAACGGAGCCAGTGAAGATATCATCTCATTCTGTCGTAATTGTTGTGTTGGATTAGTTTTACCTGGACCTGAAGCACCTCTCCTTGATTGTCTTGCAGATGACCTTGTCAAAGCTGGAATCCCTACTTTTGGTCCTTCATCAGAGGCTGCACCATTACAGTGATCAAAAGGTTTCATGAAAAAACTATCATAAGTACAACATTCCTACAACAAAAGTATTTCCTTTTGGTCTGTGAAGCTACTGCACAGTTTATGATTGGTACATCATGTAGGTCGATGCAATATTTGAATATATCTAAAGGTGGCAATATTATTTTCAGCATGGAAAATGTATATTTGTATCTTTCTCTTGGGGGAGTTACAGAGATGCACGGCCAATTGCTCGAACATATAAATGCGGATGACATAACACATCTAGATGCCTCTGTACAGCAGGTGCACAAGGATCTGCAGCAGCGTTGCACGGACATAGACGGTGCGGTGCATTCAGCAAGTTCAAGCAAGACAAGGTACCAATGCCCATCTATTTGCCTCACCTCTACACACTTTTGTCCTAAGAACCACCTCAATGTGTATTATGCTGATTTGCAGGCAACATATGATTCCATCAGACTGCACACGAACCTTCGTTGAAAAAAAAGGCAGTGTTTCCTTCAGTGACATGTGGGCATACTGAATCATCAGGTTCATCCATCCACCTTACCTGATCATCGATCGCAGACTTCCTCACACTATCTGGTGCCATAAAAAATCAAACACTCATATGTATCATATAGCTAGCCATGTGTAGTATGTGGATCCTATATGTCCATATCCACTGCTGTGGTCATTCGCTACCTCTGTACATCACCGCTGCTTGTACCGTATGAATTATACCTTTGCAGACCTAGCAACTTTTGCTTGCCCTCGCCGTATCTGTATAACATGCAAATATATATGCACTGATGCATTCTGGCCATATACATCACCAGTGCCTGTGACGTGGATGTATAATTATACGAAATGGGAAAGTTCGGTATCTTAACCATGAGTCGCACCTAAGGAAGTGTGATGGAAAATTGGTCAAAGGTAATTATGGCTAAAGTGATACAAACCTGCGCATGATTAAATCATGAATTCATATCATGTCTCTTGGATCAAAGGCTACGGAAACCTATGGGCGGCTCTTTCTCAAGATACAAGTGATAGTAGTGTTTTTAAATTAACCTTGACTTTTTCTACAAATGTTATTTTAAACAGTAAGATAATATATTATTGAGCATTTGAGATGATCAGATTGCATTCCTTTGATATATACTAGTACGAGGCGCGTGGCGCCTGTGCGCCCTTGCGCGCGAGTGAAACAGGTGCCCACTGTTTGGTCCATGCAGGCAGGCGTTAGACTGTCTCCAATAAGGAGACTCAAACCCAAAATGGATAGCCAGAGACCCAAAATTAGCCTCCAATAGAGTACCTATACGGGAGATCTATTTTGGGTTGTCTGAGAGGCATAACTCAAATATGAGTATCCTCCCTCCTGAAAACCCATTTGCAGAAAGGATTCTCTTTTGGGTCTTGTTGTTGGAGAAGATGTCGAATATGTATTGAACCTTTTGTCTGTAGCGTTATTCAAAGGATGAATGGATCTTGTATTTTAGGTGTCGTTGTTGGAGATAGCCTTATATATGCATTGATGCATCCTGACCAGATTCCATTCCTTTGATATATAGGCCCCGTTTAGATCCAAAATTTTTGGATTTTGGCTACTGTAGCACTTTCGTTTGTATTTGTCAATTAGTGTCTAATTATGGACTAATTAGGTTCAAAAGTTTCGTCTCGCGATTTCTCACCCAACTGTGCAATTAGTTTTTTTCGTCTATATTTAGTACTCTATACATATGTCGTAAGATTCGATGTGACAGATACTGTGCAAAATTTTTTTGAAATCTAAACCGACCACGGGCGAGTGCAGCAACTAGTACGAGCCGTGGGCGCCTGTGCGCCCCTGCGCGCGAGTGCAGCAACCGGTGGGCCGGCCGGGAAGCATGTCCATCTACCATTGAAGGCGGTACGCGGACCACACTCGCCAGGACAGCACCTGACCTTTTACTCGTTGATGCGGACGGGTAACAGCTGATGTGCCTCGGAGAACCGCGTGCATGCAACTGCTGAACTGAACAATTGAACCAGGGGCCGGCTCATACATTCGGCATGTTCGCTGATTGGTTTGTGGGCTGGTTTGAGCTGGCTGGTGCTGATTTGTTGTGAGAGGAAAACACTGTAGGCTGGCTCATTTAGGCTGGCTGAAACCAAATTGTGGGAAAAGCAAAGGTCGTCGTCAGCTACTCAGCTGAGCCTAGCTATGCATATGAAGGACTGGCATGAATCTCTAGCTGCCTGGTCAATTCTCTCTCTTTCGGTTCCATGTCGCGACCCATGCTTCAGATAAGCAGGCAGCAGGCTAAATAAGGACTAAGGAGAGAGGTTGTATATACAGGTACGATACAGCTAGGTAGAGGACTAGAGGTAGACGAGTCCATCTGTATACATGTACTGAAGGACTGGCACCTAACCTATTGCCTGCAACTGTAAGTTGCTGCATCGACCGCATTGATACTCGTAGGGATGGGTACGGCTACCCCGACCACCGCCAAATCACACTGTCGACTGGCTTCGCGGGCAACACCAGCCCGATCGAGGACCAGCTGTCAGATCGATCGTCGGCTTTGAGGTACTGTTGGCTTTGAAAAGACGAGCAGAAAAGCACTGTTTCGTTACTGAAAAAATACGGCTATGCATTGATGCATCCTGGCCATATAACGCCTGCCTGCATGGACCAAACAGTGGGCACCTGCTGCACTCGCGCGGAGGAGCGCACAGGCGCCCACGGCTCCTACTATACTAGTATTAGTATATGGTCCAGTTCGGCTGATATAATTTTGGCTCGGTTGAATTGTTGTGAGAGAAAAACACTGTTCCGGCTGAAAAAAGAAGTCGAACAAGCTAAATGTGGGGTAAGCCGAACAGGACTGTATCAAAGGAATGCAATATAGTCATCTTAAATACTCAATAATATATCATCTGCCGTTCAAAATAACATTTGTAGAAAAAGTCAAGGTTAATTTAAAAACACTACTGTCACTTGTATCTTGAGAAAGAGCCACCCATAGGTTCCCGTAGCCTCTGATACAAGAGACATGATATGAATTCATGATTTAATCCTGCGCAGGTTTATATCACTTTAGCCATAATTACCTTGACTAATTTTCCATCGCACTTCCTTAGGTGCGACTCATGGTCAAGATACCGAACTTTCACCATTTCGTATAATTATAGATCCACGTCTATCCACGTGCGCTAATATATGCGTCTGGGTGTGCTTCATCGACACCTGATTGGGGATTTCGTCACCCAACCCTCTCCTCACTTACCGTAGGGATTATACAACAACTCCATGGGCACTAGAATCGGTCCGTCCCAAACGAGTTCATGGTTGACACGAATTTATACGGCCCAATAACACAAGTGAGAGTTGGTTATTAGTCCTACCAAACTTTTCCATCCAAATAACAGTAGGGAATTAGTTGCTCCATCAGCTAACCCTATGTCATCAAATTCACATGTCATCCATCCATAATCGATTTCAGAAAATAATATTTAATGCAGGTTTACTTTTATTTTCTCAAACTTTGTATAAAAACTCAAGGAGAAAATGATCAATGATTCTTGCCTGAGTTGTTAGGATTCAATTCGGGCTCAGTTTGGTTCGATGAATGTTCTTGCACGTGACCTTGCTCGCTTTCTATAATTAGTATATATATACTGATATTTAGCAAGATGGTAAAAGAATATATATATACTTAGCACATTCGCAGCCATGTGTTTATCCTACATCAATTATGTTGTGATTTATAAAAGAATATTGCATAGCTGTACTTAGTCAAACCTTAATTTAGTTTAGTATTATTAAACTCAGTTGTACCCTCACGTGAGCTGAACCTGCACCTAAGGCTATCTCAACAACAACACCCAAAATACAAGACTCATTTGTCATTTGGGTATCTACAGGCAAAATGTTCAATACATATTCGACATCTTCTCCAACAACAAGACACAAAAGAGAATCCTTTCTGCAAATGGGTTTCTAGGAGAGAGGATGTTCATATTTAGGTTGTGCCTCTCAGACAACCCAAAATAGGTCTCCTATATAGGTACTATGTTGAAGACTAATTTTAGATCTCTTGCTATCTATTTTAGATTTAGATGCCCTTTTTCCCTTCCTCCCGATCGACAACCATGGCTGAGCTCTCCAAGGATTCCTACCCCAAAACAAATCTCTGTGGTTTCTAGTTGCTATGCACTGGTTTTTCCCTTCGATTCCACCCCCCCCCCCCCCCCCCCCCACCCCCCCTCTGATGTGTGCAGGTCGGCGACGGCGGCGGCGTGCTTCACCGAGGTGCCGATCTCAGGCAGCCATGGCGCCTAGGCAAAGCCAAGGAGCCCGTGCGTGCTGCTGTGTGGTGGCGTGCAGGGGTTTAGAATCCGGCACCAGTTCCCTAACCTGACAGTGAGTGTCTTCACTTTTGGTTCTTTGTGCTTATTGCTGTGCTTAGCTCATCTTATCTGTAACTCAAGATTACAGCTTGGGGGTTGCTAGATGTGAAGTTCCTTGTGCTAATCTTTTATCCCAGGTTGAAGTATCATGTGTATACTTGTGCAAAAAAAAAGGGTTAATTGAATTCATGCCATTATAATTTTCGATGTTTGAAGAAACGTCATTACTATTTGTCTATTTTGAAGCATGTCATTACAATTCTTCGTTTCCCATAAAAATGCCACTGAATACGTATGGACACAACCTGAGCCCAGCTGCAGGCGTATACGAAGACGTATACTTCATCACCCTGTCACTGACACACGGGCCCCACATGTCATCTTCTTCTTCCTCCTCTCTCTCTCTCTCTCTCCGTCCCGACGCCGCCACGGCCACGGCGAGCAGCAGCAGCGCGTCGGCCTGGGCTGGGGGCGGGGAAGGGGCCGTGCCTGCTGGAGCTCGCGGGGACGGGGATGGGACCGCGCCTGCTGGAGCTCGCGGGCATGGGGATGGGTCGTGCCTGCTGGATCTCGCGGGGACGGGTTCGCTGTAGCGCGTAGGGACAGGGCCACGCCTGCCGGAGCCGGGGACCGAGAGCCCGCGGTCGACCTGCACCGGATCCAGTGGAGACCGCGGTCACGCCAGGCATGGAGGCACTTGTGACCTGCACCGGATCCAGTGGAGCCCGCGGTCACGCCGGCCATGGAGGCACTTGTGAAGCTCGACCTGTGTCGGATTCATGGAGGAGGAGGTGTGCCGAGCGCCATCCATGGAGGTACTCGTGAAGCCCAACCGGCGTCGTATCCATGGAGGAGGAGGTCCGCCGGACGCCGGCCATGGAGGAGGAGGCGCCCGCCGCCAGGGAAGGCCAGCAGCACGCCGAGCAGCAACAGCACGACAGTGGCTCATCGGCTCGCCCGCAAGCCCACAGCCGCCGCCGCCGGCAGCGCCCGCCGTGGCCGCGTCGGGATGGAGAGAAAGAGCCGGAGAGAGATGAGGAGAGGAGGAAGAAGAAGATGACATGTGGGGCCCGCGTGTCAGTGACAGGGGAGATGAAGTATACGTCTTCGTATACGCCTGTAGTTGGGCCCAGGCTGTGTCCATATGTATTCAGTGGCATTTTTGTGGGACACGAAGAATTGTAATGGCATGCTTTAAAATAGGCGAATAGTAATGACGTTTCTCCAAACATCGAAAATTATAATGGCATGAATCCAATTAAGACCTTGTTACGGTAACAGCTAGTTCATCATTTTCTTGTAATCTGGACATATTCGGCCTGTTCGCTTGTTGGTTTCAGCCAGCCCAAACCAGCCAGCCAACAGTGTTTTCCTCTCACAATAAACCAGCACCAGCCAGCTCAAACCAGCCCAGAAACCAACCAGCGAACAGGCCGATTATCAGTGTTTGTTTGATATGCAAAATTAGTACAACCAAGATATTTATCCCTCTGTCATGTGTTCTGTGTCCTCTGTAGAAAAGAAAGAAAACCTTCTCTAGACTGTGTAGGTGAAACCTCACCTTAATCTTGGAGATTTTCAGCTCCAGGCTTAGGCTTGTGCTCCCTCACGAGCACCCCTTCTATTTGCATATCTTGATTAACACTGCTTCCTCTTCTTTGTTTTGTTGACCTTCACCTGGCCACTTCTCTTGACTCTCTTACTGATTAGCCCCTTTCCCTCAACCCATGTCGCTCAGAACTGGTACGGGGGCTGCTCCTTTCACTCTCACTCCTGGTTTACTAGTACTCTTCTCCAGCCTCTACTGGATATACCTGATTCACTAAATCGTATCAATTATGCTTATCAATTATAATATAAATGTTTTTTTTAAATAAAATAATATCAATTAGCTTATAAGCCACATAAATGATGAAGCCAAATTTACCTCAGCCTGCCAGCTTGGTCAAGGTCTGTGCAGTGGTGCGGCAAGCTGCTGCAACATGATTGGCTGGGCATGGCAGCTCACCTGTGAATAAACTAGTACAAGAGTTGGTGAAATAGTTGCCACAGTGGTGTGTACTAGTGTACCTAGAAATGTAAAGGATGTTGCGTGGCAACATGATTGGCTGGGCATGGCAGCTCACCTGTGAATAAACTAGTACAAGAGTTGGTGAAATAGTTGCCACAGTGGTGTGTACTAGTGTACCTAGAAATGTAAAGGATGTTGCGTGTGTGCTGTGAAGCTAAGGCCCCGTTTAGTTGAAGTCAGAAACCAAAATTTTTTTTGCATAGTACCAGCACATGCATGGAGTACTAAATGTAGATGAAAAAAAAACTAATTGTACAGTTAGCCGAGAAATCGTGAGACGAATCTTTTAAGCCTAATTAGTCCATAATTAGACAATTTTTGCTAAATAAAAACGAAAGTGCTACAGTAGCCAAAAAGCCAAAAATTTTTGGAACTAAACGGGGCCTAATTTGGCTTTAATCATGTAAGAAGAATTTCCAAAGATTAATACATGATTTGTGTATTTTTATGTCAATGCGAATCAATCATCTATCCTGTTGTAATTAATAGAAACTGATGACTCACTTATCTAAGGTTAATTATCTATTTAGAATGTGGATCGTTACATTTTACCTCCTCAGCACAGTTAGACAATAGAACGAATAGCCAATCCGGCCCTAACCATTTGATGCCATCCTCTCCAGGAAAACAGGGTTTGTGCATTTCAAATCTCAGTGATGATGCTTGAGTGCAACCCTTGTAGAGGCCGAAATATTTTTTTGCATTTTCTTAAAAAAACTCGCAAAGAAGAAACAGAAAGAATAATTTTTCCAATTTCTTAATTCCGTCGCTACTTTGAATACGTTCTATGTATACATGAGTATATTCTACGTTACAGGACGCCTTGTTGGTAGCACGCTTGGAGGGTGTTGTTGGCCATGAGCCGGTTCACTTTCTCCGTGGGGTGGAAGGCGTCCCAGAAGAGGTACTTGCTGGCGTCGTCGCAGGTCAGCGGCGCGTCGTCGTTGCACATGATCCCCATCTCGAACCTGCCTGTCGCGCAGCACCCCTCCTCCACGTTCTCCAGCCCTGCCATGTTCATGCATAATGGCGACGTACGTGTGAGCAGCAGGGTGAAGGAATCTGCTTGGATGACTATTAAATCTACTACGTACAAACGAAATGAGATTGGTGCATGCTCACCAAACTTTTGTGGGTTTGTGATGAGGCGGAGAAAGCTCTCGTAGACGGAGACGTAGACAAGCTTGAGCCTGGGGAGCTCGTCCCTGAGGCCGCGCACCATGGCCTGCAGCTTGGCGTTGAAGCTCCTGGCCACGTCGTTGTACTCCTCGACGCACCCGCCGCCACGGAGCGCGTTGGTGGTGCGCTCGAGCGGCAGGCAGCCGATGGCGGCGAGCCCCGCAAAGGTGACTCTGCGCGCGCCGAGGTGGTGGATCCGCGCCAGGAACTGCCGCGCGCCGGCGACGAGGAAGTCCTCGAACTCGGGCACCGTGAACTGCGCGGACCGCCCCGTGGCCAGCGGCATGAAGTAGTTCTCCAGGAAGTCGTTGGTGCCGATGCTCACCACGTGGAGCGCGCCGCCGACGATGGCGGCGGCGCGGGACGCACCCACGCGTGCACGGAGACGCCGCTGGTACTCCTCGTAGTAGTTCACCTCCTTCCACAGCGGGATCACTGACTAGTGAAACGCCGTTGGTCAGCGCACATGCAGCATTCAGGACCGGTTCATCATGCACAGTGCGCAGGAACAGCTAGCGGTCATTAGGCGAGACATGCTTGTCAATGCAAGCTTCGTGGACTGCGACCTGCTTCCCATCCAGATCCAGGTAGTGGTATGTACTAAATGCGGGCCGGCACAAGTGGTTGCATGATCGACGAAGCTGAATTTTCTAAGGGCTCGTTCGTTTACAGAAGATTATATTGACGCTAGGAATCATTCCAGTTAACAAAAGCTTATATAAATTAAATAAAGATTCTCAGCCGGAATTCTTCCGGGGAGTTGATCTTGCGAAACCAAACGGGCCCTAAGTAGGATAGGAGTAATCAGCAAGGGTGGCATTCATCTGCTGCATCAGTTCGGTTTCCCTGAGAAAACAGCTCAAAACCGGGGCCGCGCCGCACTGCACCGAGGCATCGACCGACCGACCGTGCGGTGGGTGGGCCGTGCCTCTGCCGCCTCACGAGGTTATTACCTACGGAGCACGCAGGCAGGGTACATATGCATTATGCTGATGCAGTACACCACAGTGTCATAGCTCATAGGCAACTAGTACTACCGAATTGGGAGTGGTCCGTCCATATATTCATCCTATCATCGGCAGGATAGGTGGACGCCGGACGCGACCACCGATTCACCGTCAGAGGACCGAAAGAAACGGTGCAGGTTGGAGCGAATTGGATGTGTTGACTCTCGACGAAGACACATTCAATTCTCTGTTCAATTGAGTGAAAATAGTCAACTAATAGGTCTGTTTGAATCTCATGTACACACTCCACTATGGAGCAGCTAAAAAAAACTAAAACTTCTGGAGTAGAGTTACACCTATTTCGGGGAGCGAAGCAGTTCCAAGCATTCTCTTAGTCACGAACTACTGCAAGTGGATCTAAAGGAGGCTTTAGACTAAACCGCAAATTTATGTGTGGTTCATACATTATGTGTATATTGATATATGGCACATACACACTGATACACATCGACAATTTTCGCATCTCATGCATTCAGGCCTTTGGATTCACCTCAGCTAAATTTTAGCTCGACAAATTAGCTGGCTAAAGTTTAACCAGCTAAAGTTTAACAGGGGCTGCTTGAATCCTCTAGCTAATTTGGCCCCGTTCGTTGGTCTGAAAGCTGAAACTAGCTGATTGTTGTGAGAGAGAAACACTATAGCGGCTGAAACTGGCTGGTTGATGTGAGGAGGACAGACCAGCGAACGCGCCTAATGGGTGTTTGTTGACCCTATTGCCCTTTCTTCCTCCCTCCATCTCCCCGGCTAGGCAGCAGAGCGGGTGCATCCCCACGCCCGCATCGCGGCCACCATTTGGCTCTTTGGACAACTCCGCTGCGCCGACGGACGCGAACAGATGCGAAAGTCGCTACAGAAATCGCCGGGAAACGGTGCCTCACGCGGATTGGGAAAAAAGAACACGGTCGAGCAGCCCCGAGCGCACGGATGCGGAAAAATATGCGAGGACAATTTCGTCATTAGTCAGTTTTAGCTGCCATTAGCTGGGTTGAAATAACCAAAGAGAGTGTGTACATTTTGGCATCCAGCTAAAGCTTAGGCCCTGTTTGGATCCCATGGCAAAACTTTAGTCCTACGCTTTTATCCCTTTTTTTTACCATAGGGATCCAAACAGAAGGGCTAAAAGTGAGCAAATGGCTAAAAACTGGACTAAAATCTTTTGCTCCCAAAGAGGCCATAAACTGGGCTAAACTCCTTCGAGGCGGGCGCTGGACGCCCCATACTCCTTGCCGCTCGCATACATGACTGTGCATGAATAACTAAATGAGGGCAAATCAGTTATTGTAAATTAGAGGACTAAAGTTTAGCCCATAGACCCAAACAGCTTAGCAGGACTAAAGTTTAGGGGCTAAACTTTAGATGCTAAACTTTAGTCCTCAGACTAGTGATCCAAAAACCATCTTAGTTTTGTTTAGCCGTGGGTTGTTTGATCCACCATAGCTAAATTTAACCGGCGTGGATTCAGGGCCTACGTACCAGAAACGAAAGTGTCTACTGTTTTTAGTAGTCAGCTAATAATAGTTCTCTAAATTTTGCAAATAATGTATGAGCCACACTCAATGGGTGTGTTCGGCTGATGCACTGTACAGTAGATTTTGGATGATTTCGGATAATTTAATAGTATTCTGTGAGAAAGAATAAGCTGAAACAAATCAGCATTAGACCAACCGAATATGTATATGCACGAAAAGCTCAAGTATATGTACCACACACTTTTCTATTTTCTAATGCGAGTGAACCGTGGAGAAAGTAAAATGTGCCCTCAACTGTACACTAATTCGTGCCCTCAACTATGCACTAATTCGTGGAGACACGTGTATGGCGATACTATTCGGTCGGTAGTGAAGACAACAAAACAGCTGATACATCATAAATCGCGGAGATTTTTAAGCGTGGCTACCACCAAAAGTATAGCGAATAAAATGGTGATGCTAGAGCAGGTGCACATGCACCTCCCACACCAGCGATGACAACGACGATCGTCTCCAAGCAAGAGCAACCGCCCCCACAGGAGATCCAGGACTCGGAGCCCCAGCCGGACAGCTCGATCTTGGATTCCATGCTAGATTTCGACGTGTACCTGCCGAAGAGGACGTACCCCAGGAGGGAGAAGTCTCCACCGCCTCCGACGACAGCGGAGTCCGCGACGGATGTGGCGGCGCCAGCACCCACAATGAGAAATTTAGGCCCCGTTCCCTAGGAGGAATTAGAAAGAATCTGGAGAAATTTGTGAGAGAAAAACACTGTTCCGGATAAAAAAAGAAGCGGATCAAGCCGGGTTTAAGAGCACGCGAACGGGGTATGGCCAACGGGCCGGCCCGGCCCGGCACGACATGGGCCCGTGAAAGCACGGTCCAATAGGGGTCGGGCCGGCACGGCACGCCGCCCCCCCGGGCCGTGCCTCTTAGGGCCATGGGTCTGGCCTTCGGCCCAGGCACGGCCTGCCGAGCCGTTTCTCGTGTCGGGCTGGCCAAAAAAGCACGCCACGGCTAACGGGCCGTGCCAGCCCAAGGCCCACTGAGAGAGAGAGAGGTGTGGAAGGGCAGGCAGGGGCAGCTGCACCTGCGCGAGCCACGCGGTGGCGGTCGACGACACGCTCGCACCCGACAGGCCGCAACAGGACGAGGCCGCGCGGGGGTTGGGGGCGTGGAGGAGGCGCTCGACGCCGTTGCACTCGAAGCCAGCCGCCGCTGCTTGACACAGCCATGGAGGAGCTGCGGAGGTTCGCGACTTCGCGAGCGCGACCATGAGATCCGAGAGGGAGGAGCTAAGTGCGGTCGCACGGGGGGACAGAGCAGGGCCAGCGATGCTGGGCGTGGAGGAGGAGGACAGCGAGGAGGCGGCGGGGCTGGAGCCACGGCCTGTGGGAGGAGCTGAATGCGGCGCGGAGGCAGAAGAGTGGAAGCAGCGGTAGCGACTTGCGAGAGGAGAGATAGAGAGGCGAGTGCGAGTGTGGCGCCAGGGGAATGCTTCTAGGGTTAGCCGGTTAGGACAAAGAGAGAGAGGAGGAAGGAGAGGGTAGGCCGGGTCGCCGGGACGCAGGGGTCGTGGAGGAGCGGCGGGGGCCTTGGGGGGGAGGCCGCCTGCCGGCGTGCTCGAGGCCGGCGCGTGCGCCGCGGCCGCGTGGGGAGGCGAGGAGGAGGTGGGGAGGCGTAAGGGATAGGGTTCGGGCGTGGGGAGGGGGCTGCGTGGGGGAGACGGGGAGGAAGGGATAGGGTTCGGTTCGGGCGTGGGGAGGGGGTTGCGCGGGCCAGCGGGCCTCCGGTTCGGTAGCTGGCCGTGCCGTGCCGGCCCACGTGCCTGGGGTAAGGCCTAGGCACGGCCAGCTCCTCCGGACTGTGCTTGGGCCGGGCTGACGGGCTCGGGCTGCACGACCAACTATGATGAGAAAGACAAACTGGTGAAGTGGTGCCTGCACTGCGCCACCATGTCGAGCCTGTAGTGGAGGACGGGGCCGATGGGCTGTGGCTACAAGCAGGGGGGCGACACACTTGCACGGGGAGTTCGACTGCTACCTCATGGAGAATTTCTCCCGCCTCCCCGTGTACCTCGATGGCGGCGCCCGCCACAGCGACTTCTACGACGACTTCCGCAAGCACTACCTGTGGCCGTTGGTCCACTACCTGCTGCCGCTCTCGCCAGCCCACGACGGTGACCTGCGCTTCGACGCCGGTACGTACCGAACGTTCCTCGCGGTGAACATGCAGTTCGCTAATAGCGTCATCGAGGTGCTCTCCCCGGACGACGGCGACCTTGTCATCGTCCACGACTACCACCTCTGGGTGCTCCCCACCTTCCTCCACTGCAAGTGCCCGCGCGCCGGCGTCGGGTTCTTCCTCCACTCGCCGTTCCCCTCCCCCGAGATCTTCAGCGCCGTCCCCGTCCGCGACGATCTCCTTCGAGGCCTCCTCAACGCGGACCTCGTCGGCTTCTAGAACGCCGACTACGCGCGCCACTTCGTTGCCTGCTGCTCGCGCCACATCGATGTCTCCAGCGGCGGCGGCCGAAGCGGGAACACGACTCAACTACCACGGCCGGATTGTCATGGTCAAGACCCTCTCATCAATGCATCCACCTTTCAGTTGGTGGATCCAAACGATAACAAACTATTAATTAGTTAGCTAATATTAATTATATACTATTAGCCATCTAACTATTTACTGCTAGTAGATTCAAACAAGATCTTGTTTAGGTTCGTAGAGCTTATTGTTATTAGCCGCTAAAAATTGGTCCTAGATGATCCAAACAAGGAGGCCAATTGTTAGCGAGTCATCCAATTATATTCCGTTAGGTGTTTAAAATAAAGAAGCTAAAAGGAACTAATAGTTTGAGAAAAGACCATAATGTCCCACCCACCTACTCCTTCCATGCCTTGTGCACGTATACACAGGGTAGAAAAGATTTTGCCATGAATCATAGATCTATTAGCCCACATATCCAAAGAGTCTAGCTAATGTTAGCGAACTAATTAGCTATTAACTTTAATTATTAGTAGGCTATTAGTTCTAATCTATCAAATAGGCTCTTAGACCAAACATAGAATTTTTTTCTCTCTTTGAGACGAAGGCCGTGGTGATACTCTATGAACAATACGCACTCCCTTTCGTTTCTTTTACTTTCAAAAATGCATGAGACACACAATTCTCGATGTGTAAAAGTGTGCCATACACCACCTTTTGTTCTGTTTTGCAAAAATAATGTGCAAGCTACACTCCATGACCTAAGTGTATATGCAGGAAAAAGCTCAAATGTATGTACGAACCACACACTTCTCTGCTTTCGGACGCGAATGAGCCGCGCACAATTCTGTTCCGCAGAGACGCGTGCGTGGCGATACTACTCGGTAGTGAAGTGTGAAGACTACGCGCACAGTTGATGTATCGAGTACGGCGGTCGGCGGGGCACTTACCAAGACTCCGGCGGTGGCGTTGTCGATCCCAGTGCCCGCGGACGCGAAGCACACGCCGCGCGCGAAGTCGTCGATGCCATAGGCCGGGTCGAGGTAGGCCGGCACCAGCGGCGGCAGGCCGAGCGCCTCAGAGATGAAGTCCGGGGGCAGCCGCCCGTTGCCGAACCGGCCGGTGGCGCGCGGCCCGCCCGGCATGTCGCGGCCGTAGGGCGGGAGGTCGGCGCGCAGCGGGGTGGGGATCTGGTTGTTGTTGCCCGTGTCCACCGTGGAGTCCCCGAACACGATCACCGCCGGCACCCGCGGCGCCGCGGCCCGCGCGATGCCGCTCGTCGCCGTCAGCGCCACCAGCAGCAGCAGCAGCAGCGCGGCTTCGGCCCCAGAACGGCATGTCGGCGGCGCCATTGGGAGTGTGTGCGATGCAGCTGACGGCGAGCGAGTAGTGTTTTGAAGAGCGCGCAGCTGGTTTCTTGCAGCAATAAATGGAGGTGAGCTGGTAAGGTGGCGGGAAGGGAACAGTGGCGACAGCGACAATAATACTGCAGAGCGCAGAGAAGGGGGCAGGGGTCAGAGGCTCACAAATCACAAGCGACGTGTCTCTTGCGTCGAGTTGTCGCTTTGGGTCTTGTTGGCTTGCAGAACCGCAAGGCTAGCTAGATCACCTAGATGGCTTGACGCTGAATTGCTGCCGAACCCGCCGTCTTCGGCTGGGGCTGGCTGGCTGGCGAGACTCTTACATGAACACTGTTTCAACGAATCGGACGAACCGTAATGATATGAACCGGCCAACCAAACAATAATAGAGATGATTTTGATTGGCATCTTGTCCCGAATAGGGCCCTGTTTAGTTCCACTTCGTTTTGCCAAATTTTTCAAGATTCCCCGTCATATCGAATCTTTGGATGCATGCATGAAGCATTAAATATAAATAAAAAATAAAACTAATTACACGGTTTAGACGAAATCTACGAGACGAATCTTTTAAGCCTAATTAAACTATGATTGGACACTAATTGTTAAATAATAACAAAAATACTACCGTCTTCATTTTGCAAAAAAAATTTGCATCTAAACTGTACCTAGGCAGACGTGAGCATTCAGTTTTGCCAGAATGGCTCAGTTGGTGCAGAGATTTGTACGAAGTGGCCAGGTCTTGTGATGGGTAGATATGGACGAAGGTCACGTTAGGAAAAAGGTCCGCCCGTGTTTGGAAGTATATTAAGAAATTTTCTAGGAGCACAATCATACGGGAAGACTTTTCTCATGCATTACCCCTCTTTGGTCTCGTTCGGCTGGCTAAAACTTGACTTAATTGACTGAAAAATACTATTCTGACTGAATTATTGTGAAAGAAAAACACCTTCCCGCTGAAAAAACACTGTTGGCAATGCCATGATCTTGAGCTAGTATTATACTCACACCATTTCAAACTATATAAGCTATTTTAACTTTTCTCTATATATATTGCTTTTACTATATATTTATCTTGATATAATGTATATCAAAGTGCATAGCAAAGGCTATGTATCTAGAAAAGCTAGATATCTAAAAAAGCTAAAACATTAAATAATTTGGAATGGAGTGAGTATATATGAGCCTAATGTTGGTACAACAGCACATGCCATTTTGAACAATTCACTTCTATATCCCTCTTTTACATTTTAATTTAATGGCTCTGTCGACATCCCTTTCCATGTTATTAGGTATTAACTTGTGAACTTTTTCTATGTTTATTAAATTAAACTTTGGTACTGAACTATGTTTAGATTTCTATTATTTAACATCAAAGGGTAATTTAAATTACAACCTAATGTTATTATAAGTTGAAGATTCAATTGGAAAATTTATCAACATACAAAAGTTTGCTCCGTCTACGGTCATTTCAACCTTTGATGGGTCGAGGTGTCCGATCAGATGGGTGAATAGTCTTTTCTAAAACTAATTACGCTAACTAACTAAAATAAATACGAAATTAAAATTATTCGGACTAGCCAACACTACACCTCTCTATCTAATTTTTCAAACACCTTACAAAAGATCCTAATTAAGCAACTAAGGTGCCAGGCTAGGTAGATGTGGGGGTACGACCCCGGATACCCACAGCAGACTACATGGGCTACGCCCCAGGGGTGGTCTAGTCCACAAGACAAAGCCTTGCAGAGCACGGCGCTGCTCGGCGCGCCCCGCAAGACACCAGGGAGATATCCTCAAGATACTACAAGATCTGTTAGGACACGTTTGATCCCATGATTCATGGAATCTGTTATTACTTTCCGATTATCTCCTAGATCTAACCGACTTGTAACCCTGCCCTCAGACTATATAAGGCGGGCAGGGACCCCCTCAAAACACATGCAATGTCATATGATCGTCAATACAAACCAACATACCACAGGAGTAGGGTGTTACGTCGTGCTGATGGCCCGAACCTGTCTAACTCTTGTGTCTCTGTTGCCTTCTTGTTCTTGATTACGCGCACCTCTGCCGATCAATCTACCTTCGTGGGATACCCCTTGGAGGACTGCCGAGCATCTTTTGTCGACAGTTGGCGCATCAGGTAGGGGTGTGCATGTTATTTCTATGACGAACAAGATGGTATATTTTACAGGCTCTTCGTCCTCCCCAAAGCCCAGCCAGATCTTTACGGTCGGATCGATCTCCTGGGTCATCAATGCTGACGAAGACGGAGAGATCATCGATCTGGTGCAGATCGATTCTGCGTCGGCCACACCAGCACCTGCAACAGCAGATCCGATATCAGAACCACCTCCGAGGTTGTCTTCATCAACAACTCGGCGCCTGCTCCCCCGCTACCCGAGGAAGCAGCTCAACAACGATGATCTCATCGAATCCATCGATCAGGTTGGCCAGAAACTTGCCGACTGCCTCTCCATCGCGGAATCGCCTCTAACCAATCTGGTTCAGCACCGACCACCCTTCGATTCCGGTCTATCGAAGGCTGATTAGGAAACTCTAGGGGTTATAGCCCTACCCTTTGGGCTCACCAGCATCGCTGCCTCCTACAAAGATGCCCTAAGGGGCAAATTCACCGACCAGGTGGGAGACCTCTATCCTCTTGCCGATCAGATCGCCAACCAGCTCTCGCCAACCATCAACATGCTACAAATCGGTCGACGTCCCGAAGCATCCCCCCAAACCATCCTAGAGGAAAACCCAGACTCTGAGTCCTAGGGCTCTACGGAGACTGTCTCCGAAACCGTCGCCGTCCAACCTCCTTTCCCACCCTTCCAGGGAGGCGGGATTTTCAATGTCAGCATCGATAGCCCCCGATGGGATGGGGAAACCGACGAGGACCGCGCCGTTCGTGTCAACAGGAATGCCAACCATACGTAGCGCTGAGCAAATGAGGCCGCCATTGTGCTAGCCGAGGCTGCCCGCAACAGAGAACAGCTCGACTCGCAAGGGAGGCCACGCCCACTCTGCCACAACCTCGATGATGAATTCATCTGTGTCGATGGTCACGATGTCTACAAGACTCCAAGCGCCAACTTGGCCGTGGCTGCTAATGAGATCGCTCGGCTCAAGCAAACGCCGGAGGTCGCTAAGGTTGCCACGATGCTTAAAGCTGCACACTGCCAAGTCAATGAGCTCTGCTAGGATCAGGGACCCTCCTACTAGACAAGCTCAATTCATCGATCCGCCGTGCCAAGATCCAATCGCCGCCCCAGCAAAAGCCGTTTCACCGACCAGCATCGTGATGACAGACAACCCCTCTAGGGGGGGCCAGGGGGAACCGCATCGACTACCCTCGCCAACATGACCAAGAAGTGGAACAAGATGTCCGGGCGCACATCAACAATCTCAAGGACATGCGACGTCATATCGATGGGCGCCGTTTCTCCTGCCATGAAGAGGAAGTAGGCCGACGCCAAGAATACGAGCAAGAGTTCGATAATCCGAACATAGCTCTCCAGCCGCTTAACGCTGGCAATGTCACCGATCATGACGGTGACGATCCCGAAGGGCCCCGAGCATTCACAAGAGCACTCCGAACACTCCAGTGGCTCCATGGTTTCAAAATCACCGGGGTCGAGCCCTACGAAGGACGAATGAACCCCACACAGCGGCTTCAAGCTTATGCCATCACTGTGCGCGCCGCCAGGGGAGATACCAGTGTCATGATAAACTATCTTCTCGTCATGCTCACGCCAACCATGCTAAACTGGCTCACGAGCCTCGCCCCGGATTCCATCGGATCTTGGGAATAGTTTAAGAAAGTCTTCACCAACAACTACATGGCTACGTGTACTTGGCCAGGCACCAAGCATGATCTAAATCGCATCTACTAGAAATTGTTTGAGCTCCTCCGTAGCTACATCAGGCGATTTTCTGAGATGAGGAATTCTATTCCCAACATCACGAAAGCAGAAGTCATCACCGCCTTCATCCGAGGACTCTATCATCATCACCTTTGCTCCAAATTCAATCGCAAGCCGCCAAAGAGGATTGGTGAGATGATTACGACCGCCGATCAGTATGCCGATGCCGAAGAAGCCGAAGTTTGCTTCAATGAGGATGTGGGCACTCACCGCCCAGCTAGCCGCAGCGATGAATGCCCCGATGAACGACGCCACAGTGATCGCTGCTACAACGACCGTGGCCACCATCAGGACAGCAGCCGTGATCAGCCAAAAGGGACCAAAGCTAGTCAATATCACCACCACTGACCAGACCACATCATCGTTGTCGTCGATGAACCTCACGCCAAGCACAACTATGATGAGCAGTACAAGAAGATCCTTAAAGGCCCATGCCCCTCTACAAGAACAATAAGCACAAGATGAAGGACTACCTTGGCTTGGCTAAGGAGTTCCAGGCCAAAAAGAAGGACGACGACAACGACGATGAAGCCAGAAGTCACCGACCACCTGGGGATAACAACAACGCCTTCTAGAATCACAACAAGGTGGTCACCACTATCTTCGAGGGCCTCACTACCACCGAGAGCCAAAGAGATCGAAAGCTCACCGCCCGTCGGGTGCTCGTCATCAACACAGAAGACACCATCGCTAACCCCAGCTATCGCCCTAGTCTGAGGTCCCCATCACCTTCAGCAGGGCCAACCAATGGGCAGACATCCCTTACACAGGGCGTTTCCCCCTCATCCTCGATGCCACCATTAAGAAAGTACTCTTCAGGAAAGTACTCATCGACGGTGGAAGCGCTCTGAACCTCCTCTTCACTAGAGCCCTAAAGGAGCTGGGCATTGGAATAGAAGACCTCACTCCCTCCGACTCCTCCTTCTAGGGTGTGGTACCTGGCAGGGCATCCAAACCGCTAGGAGAGATCACCCTCCCAGTATAATTCGGCACGGCTAGCAACTTCCACGTCGAGCACATCAACTTCTATGTCACTGACTTCAACACCGCCTACCACGCCATACTTGGTCAGCCAGCTCTGGCCAAGTTCATGGACATACCGCACTATGCCTATCTGGTACTAAAGATGCCTTTGCCTGCTGGAGTTATAGCTTTGTGGGCCAACCTCTTCATCGCCTACGCCTGCGAAGCAGAGAGTCTCACCCTCGCCGAAGCCAGACCTCTCTATCCAGATGGCTAGCATGGTCATCGACGCCAAGACGGTGCCCACTGATGACCTAGAGATCCCAGCGCTGGAGCCTCCATGTGCCTTCGCTAAGTCCAAGGAAACAGAGGAGGCTGGCCTCGGCCTCGATGACCCCGCCAAGACCATCAAGATTGGGGTTCATCTCAAGCCCAAATAGGAAAGCATGCTCGTCTCCTTCCTATGTGCCAACGCCGACGTGTTTGCTTGGAAACCTAGAGACATGCCGGGGGTACCATGGGAGAAGATCGAGCACTCCTTGAATATCTCACAGACCGCCAAACCGATCAAGCAGAAACTTTGATGATTCACGCCAGATAAGGAGGCTATTCGGGTAGAAATAAAATGGCTCCTAGTTGTTGGATTTATTAAAGAAGTGTATCATCCCGAGTGGCTAACAAATCCAGTTCTTGTTCAAAAAAAGAATAAAGAATGGAGAATGTGTGTTGATTACACTGATCTCAACAAATACTACCCTAAAGACCCCTTTGGTCTGCCTCGAATAGACGAGGTTGTAGACTCCACCGTCAGCTACGAACTCCTCTCTTTCCTCGACTATTACTCCGGCTATCACCAGATATCTCTCAAAGAGGATGACCAGATCAAAACATCATTCATCACGCCTTTCGAGGCCATCTAGATGTGCCTTGACCAACAGATAGGCCGCAACATCAAAGCTTACATCGACGATGTGGTCGTCAAGTCCAAAACCGTCGACAATCTCATCACCGACCTCGAAGAAACATTCGCCAACCTGAAAAGATATAGATGGAAGTTGAACCCTTCAAAGTGCATCTTTGGAGTTCTATCCGACATACTCCTGGGCTACATCATCAGTGCCCGTGGTATCGAACCTAATCCCGATAAGATCTCCACCATTACCAATATGGAACGGCCAACCTGCGTAAATGATATACAGAAGCTCACAGGGTGCATGGTTGCTCTCAACCGCTTCATATCATGCCTCGACAAAAAAGGGACTATCGTTCTTCAAACTACTCAAGGCCTCCAAGCGCTTCTCCTGGTCGGAGGAGGCTGATATGGCCTTTGAGCAGCTCAAGTTGTTCATAACGAAGCCTACGATCATGACGGTGCCTTGACCAGATGAAACCTTATTGATCTACATCGCCGCCACCGTTTGCATCGTTAGCACAACTATCGTCGTTGAGCTCGAGGAAGTCGGGCATGCTTATAAGGTGCAACATTCGGTCTACTTCATTAGTGTGGCTCTTAATGAGTCCAAAACTCGTTACCCTTAGGTCCAGAAGCTGTTATACGCCATCTTGGTCATGTCGCGCAAGCTCTGCCATTACTTCGAGTACTACAAGATCGCCGTGGTCACCAAGTTCCCTCTAGGGGACATTCTCCGTAACAAAGAGGCCAATGGTTGCATTGTCAAGTGGGCAGTCGAGCTCGACACTTACTCCATCGAATTCAGAAGCAGGCCTACCATTAAGTCATAGGCGTTGGCTGACTTTGTCGTTGAGTGGACCAAGATCCAAGAGCCCATCCCCACTGCTTGCCCCGAGCACTAGGTGATGTACTTCAATAGCGCCCTCAACATCAATGGTGCTGGTGCTGGCATTTTATTCATTACTTCGACCAAGGACAAGCTCCAATACATCCTTCGAATTCATTTTCTAGCCTCCAACAACGACATGGAATATGAAGCATGTCTCCTCGGACTCTGTATAGCCATCGAGCTTGGCATCAAATGCCTCATGATATATGGAGACTCCACGCTGGTCATCAACCAGGTCAACAAATATTGGTCCTGTTCCAGAGAGAAGATGGACGTGTACTGCGCTGAGATCAGGAAACTCAAAGGGAAGTTCTACGATATCGAGTACCATCATGTGGTACAAGATCAAAATCAGCTCACCGACCACCTATCTAAGATAGGCTCTTCTTGCTCTGTGATTCCGCCTAGGGTCTTTGTTCAAGACCTCTTTACGCCATCTATTAAGGAAGAGAAGGAAGTTTAAGAAATCCCCCCACCCGCCGAGCAGCTGGTACTTGCAGTACCTTCGCCGGCCGTAGATTGGAGGGAACAGTTCATCAAGTACCTTACTAGCGCCAACGTACTAGCCAACAAGACCAAAGCTGAATGCCTCATCCATTACAGCAAGCATTACATGCTGGTAGACAAGAACTTGATGAGGAAAAGTGCCAAGGAAGGGATACTGTAGAATTGCATCACCCAAGAAGAGGGTTGAAACTACTTCTTGAAATTCACTCTGGCTCCTGTGGTAATCACGTGGCCTCGAGAAACCTGGTCGGCAAATCTTTTTGAGTTGTTTTTTATGGGCCCACGGCCATCACTGATGCAGAAGACCTCGTCCGACGTTGTGAAGGATGTCAATTTTTCGCAAAACAAATACACGTGCCAGCACAGGAATTGTAGACCATCCTAGCTTCCTAGCGCTTTGCATGCTGGGGACTCGACATGATCGGGCCTTTCAAGCCCGCGCCAGGCAGTTTTCGGTACATGTATGTTACCATCGACAGGTTCTCCAAGTGGATCAAGTACAAGCCACTTGTTTCAGCTACTGCAAAGAAAATAGTCAAGCTCTTCGAAGACATCATCCACAGATTCGGTCTCCCGAACAACATTATCACTGATCTTGGAACTACATTCATGGGCCACCATTTTTAGGACTTCTATGAAGACCGATGCATCTCCATCAAATACGTCTCTGTTGCCCATCCTAAAGCCAACGGCCAGGTTGAATGGGCAAACGGCATGATCCTCGATGCCCTAAAAAGAGACTATACTAGAAAGAGGAAAAACATCTGGGCAGATGGCTCAAAGAGCTCCCAGCTATGGTCTAGGGACTGCGCACTCAAGCTAGTTGCAACACCGATGTGTCTCCATATTTTTTGGTCTATGGCTCAGAGGTCGTACTTCTCGCGGATATTGCCTTTTGAGCACCCAGAGTAGAGCATTATAATGAAGAGCAAGCCACAACTGTTCGGACAGAGGACGTCGATAGGGTCGAAGAAGAACGCCTGATCACTTGCATCCCAATGGCCAAATACCTAGAAGGCCTGCGAAGATACTACAATCGCAATATCAAAGGTCGTTCATTTGCGGTCAGCGACCTCGTTCTCCGCAGAAAGCAGAAAACTAAAGGGATGCATAAGCTCTCCTCCCCTAAGAAGGGCCTTACGTGGTTAAAGAGGTTACCCGACTAGTGTCTTACTAGCTATGTGACATGGAAGGAGTCGATATCCCCAATTTGTGGCACATCGAGCACTTTATACATTTCTATCCTTGAAACGCTCTAGATATGTACTCTCTACTCCATGATGAATAAAGTTTTTATCACCATAATTTGTCTCCACTATTTCTCCACTTTGGTTTAATCTCCATTTACGGTCTCCAGCTCTAAGCTACTCCTTAACAAACTCCCACAATTATACGTGATCTCCATAAATTCTCTGCCACGCTTCTCCATACTAAAATATCTTTAAGATATTTCACCAACCATCAAGCAGCACACGTTACGCTCTGTGTTCTTTGGAGAAAACCCAGTCTCCGATCTCTCCCTACATGTGCTACGGGCTCCGTGCTCTGCGTTATGGGTGGTCAGTTGTGGTTCCTCGATCATGTCTGTTCCTCCTACACGTGCACGGGCTCCAGCGCTCAATGTTATGGAATACGGGCTAGCCAAGGCCAAGAGCCCAGTAAAGAACTAACTGCTCGTCCGCTACTTATACCATGTATAAATGTGTTAGGGTTAACAACAAGTTTCTTTTTCACTAAAAGTGCTAGCAAGCCGCATAAACATGCACATGTCATCTACATACAACATTTATACAAATACATAAATATTTGCTTATGCCCTTGCGCATCTAACTCTCCTCTCTAGATGTCCCATATAGGTTCCTCTCCACTGAGGTTTGTCCATCACTGTCTACCTCGCCGAACAGATCGACATCGCTGGCCAGACTCTTCGCCACGTCCTCCACCTCATCCTTCAACTGCTCCTGCTTCGTCACACCTGTCCCTCTGGTGAATCTTGCCCCTATCGCTCAAAGATTGATGGCAGGGTTGTGAGACCGGACCACCGCAAGGGTGTGTGTCATGACAGAGATAGTGGCGTCGCAGTTGAAGCTCTTGAAGTTCTCCCATGCCACTTTGCACCTGTCGATGATGGCATCCGGACATGGTGGCCTATTGTTGGGCTGAGGAGCAACCTCCATGTCGATATAGTCGAGCACCGGCCTAACTCCGGCCACCACGACATCAAGTTTTCCCCTCTGGGTCTTGGCCTCCAGCTCTAGCATGTCAAACTATGCCCTTGTCCTTCGATAGTATTCTGTAGACACCAAAGGGATTTGTCAAGTGAAGAAATTATTTCTGCAACAACTCCGACCATGAATTACTCACCTTCTAGATCCTCGACCAGTTTCTCCACTCGCCTGGACGCTTTCTCCTTCTCCGCTTGGAGTTGACCGATGACTTCTCGCAACTGGCCGAGCTCCGCATCTTGCTCTACAAACATAATGGTGTACAGCAACATCAAGACTATTTAGCAATACAGAACAAACTCACCGATACTTAGTACCTTTCTTCTGCTCGGAGACGTCTCTCAGCTGCTCAGAGGTGCGCCCCAACTGCTCAGAGATGTTGTTCAGCTGCTCAGAGGTGCGCTCTAGCTGCTCGGAGATGGTTTTCAGCTGCTCGGATAGGATGCCCTTCTGGTACTCTAGGTCCTTGGCGTTGGATTCAGTAAGATCCCGTTCGCGCTAGGTCCTCTAGACGTTCTTCTCCAATGCTAAATACGGACATCGCCGATGCAATATTAACCTCAATTTGCTTCATGGCTATGGAAAGAGTGGACCGTAGCCTCTTCACCTCCCTGGAGGTGTCCTCCTCCTCTATGACCACAACTTCGTCCCCCCGCTTGCGGACGGCTTGAGGTCGTGATTCTTCACGCTCAAACTCCTCAACCTCTTCCTCTTCCTCCACAGCTGGTGTCACTCCCTCGGGGCTTGATGGCGCTCCCTGGGGGCTCGGTGGCCACACAAAGCGACCGACCATGCCCTGTGGCAACTTCGAGCGTGCCGCTTGCTCCTCCAACGTTGTCGGCCTCTATGCCCCAGACTCCGGCATGACATCAGCAGCTCTCGCCTCTGCCTCCGAAGACTCGGTGGCTCTCATCGTCGCCAACCGCTCTCTGCCGCCACCTCCATCAACAGCGGTGGTCGACTCCTCCGTAGACCGATGAGTGCCCGAGGACTCTAGGGCGGAGTCCATCTGTAATGTCTCTACACCGGGAATAGCCCCCGGCTGCTCGCCAGTCTGGCCCAAAGGATTCAGGTCCTCTGCGCGCCCCATCCTGCATCAGATCAGCTCATCGATCACCACAACTATGAAAATTAGAAAGCTACTGATCCCAAGACAAAGATACTTACACATCAGCTTCTCGGTAGACGGTTCTAAACCGGTGCTACCTCCCCGAGCACCTTGGGGCTGCCCTAGGGTCAACCCACGTGGCCTGGGCTAGAGGTCTTGCGGCCCTGTAACACCCCGGTGTTATGCCAGCATTTAGGCACTGCAAATCATGCATATTATGCATTATTAAGCATCCTAATCATACATGCCTAATCGTGTAAATAATAACTGAAACCCTGCTTCGAAACATATGAAACATGCTCACGAAACATGAATGTTGCATACACTCATTTAGAGTTATTTTGCCCTAAGTTATGCTTGCTAGGTTAGTAGAACATGTTTGGCTATGATTGTAAATCATCTAGAATTATTTAGCACAATTTTTGGAGCAAAGTTGTATCTAAATTATTGCCAAATTTTGCTTTTAAAATAATTCTCCAAAATTAGGGCTTTGAGTTAAAATTGACTTTAATTTTTTTTATTTCAAAATCTAGCAAGAATTGGACTTTGGTCATAAAAGCAAAAATGTAGAGGATTAAATTCTAAGCAACTTTTATTTTTGGGCCATTTTCAAAAGAAGTCATTTTCTTGCTCAAAAGGGTATTTGAAAACTGCTATTTGAAATTTCCTTGAAAATAAAAAAATTGAAAAGTGTTTCTATCCTTTCACGGGCCGCCGCCTCGCTTCTCGGCCCACGGCCGAAGCCGGCCTGGCCTGCCACCGCGCCCGTCGCTCGCCCACCCCACATCCGGCCCAGCCCACCTCGCGCGCACGGCCTGCCCCAGCGCTGCACTGCGCCGTTCCTGCGCGTCGCGTCCCGACCGCTCCAGAGCGCGACCGCCGCGTGGCGACCATGCGCCGACGACGCCCGCCATGTGGCAGCCACGGCCTGCCTCGCCCTCCACGTGCGCGCCTTCTTCTGCCCACAGCGCTGCTCTCTCCACTCCACTCCCTCACTCACTCAGCAGCAGCGACCGCAGCTCCCGTGCGCGCCACGAGCTCCGCCACCGCGCGCCGCGCCTCGCCGACGACATACCCCCTTCCCACGCCTCCATTCCTCGATTCCCGCCGCCAGAAGCTCCGCCTAGCCTCCCTGCCTCGCTTGCGCTCGCTTGCGGCCGCCGTCGTCGAGGTAAGAGCTGAGCTTGGCGCCTCCTTCCTCTCCGGCGAGCGCGCTGCCGTGGCCACGTGGTCCATCACGTCGCCGGGCCAGCGCCACCCTCCCAGCCGGTGCGGCTCGGCGTGGTGTGCACGCTGGCACCACCCGCGCCACCGGAAGGGCTCGCCGCCGGTGAGCACCGGCCGGCGGAGCTCCTCCCCTGCTCTCGGGTCGCTGACCCGTGGGGCCGTAGGGCCCAGCCGCAGTGGCTGGTGAGGGCTCCAGGTGACTGGCCAGTGGGTCCGGTTGACCCGCTGGGTCCCGCCTGGCAGCCCCTCTGGGTGCATAGCACCGGGTGCACCCAACAATTTCGTCAGCTGAAGTTTAAAAGGATTTCAAAAATGATTTTTTCAGATTTTTGTTAAATGCTTTGGAAAATGTTTGTGTACTCATTTTGGCTCCAAATTTATTGAAACAAATTTTGCTAGGTTCCTTGTCACCAGATCTACATGATAAAAATATTGCATGTCATTTTTGAGATACTTTTCTGTAGAGCTTTAATTAATTCTTGATATTACTGATATCTTGTAAAATGGTTAGTAAATCCTATAAGTATCAGAAAAATATGATTTTAAGTTTGTTACTCTTCTTGTGTAATGTACTTCTTAGGAAAAATATGTGTCATGCATGTACTATAGAAAAATTATGAGGTGTAGTTCAAGTGCCTTTAATGGCTGATTTTTGTTATTTTCGCTAGAGAGCAAAATTTGTATAAAACATGCATGTGATAATTTTTGTACAGTGATTATTTGTTGTGTAGAACATAGGAAAAATATTTCATCTGGTGTTTGGCACTTTTCACAGTACAAAGTATTTTCATGTTCATGATCATGCCATATCTTGTTATTTTTGTGTAGGCTAATCCACTCATTCAAATACCATAAAAATCTGATGGTAGACTACTTAGGGTAGTACTGTGCTATGGTAATTTTCTAAGATTTTTCTAAGCAATAAAAATAGATGTTGCTATTCAAACCTATTATTAATTAGGGTTTAATCAAGTGTTGCTTTATGTGTGATTAAGAAATTAGTGAAGCTTTGGTGTATCTTTGAAGCATTTAATAAGATGTGTTGACTTAGCATATTAGTAGTAGAAGAGAATGCAGTAGATGACATGTGCTTGTAGTATATGTTCTTGGATGATGTTGACTACCTTGCATTCAAGCATATCCATTGTATTCATTTCATCCGATGCACTTTTTGCATAAGCACTTATGCACATGCATCATACAGGATCGCAAACCGAGAACCTAGTCGTCATACCCAAGGAGCCCGAGGAGCAGCTCGAGGTGTAGCCGTAGGAAGTGACTGAAGCCGACGAGGAGGACGTTGAGGAACTTCCGGAGTGCCCCGATCACCGCCCAAGCTCCTTCGAGAGAGGCAAGCCTTGGAGCATTTTCTCCCCGGTTTGCAATTGTTAATTAAATACTTTACTTTAATTGATGCATTACGTTCAGGAGTTGTTTGCAACTATTGCTACATTATACCTTGTCTACCTTTGTTATACCATATCCTTATTACCCTGGTATCCGTAGTCGAGTCAATGCTTAGCTGGCTTAGACCGGTAGAAGTCAGGTGATTTCCTGTCACCTGCGAGCTATAGGTGGTTACCTGGATCTGCTTGGATAACTATGTAGTCATGGTATAACTAAGTGTTAAATGAAGTTGAGACCGGACGGAGGCTTGCAGAGTTTTGGACTGTAGTGCTTTCCGTCTGTGTCGATTAAGGACCGACCGTTGTTGGGCCTCGAGTCATGTTGAACGCATGCCTTACATTTAGCTGGCCAAATAAAGTACCTTTCGACCACGAAGCTGGGAGATTATTCGGACCGAGTAGATTGCCCGCAGCGCACTGTGCTGGAGCAGGTGTGGTAGGACACGGGGGCGAGATGATAAGACCAAAGTGCAGTCGGTCGGCCCCCGGGTACATGTGGTTCCTGGCAAACTCAAGATTCCTGGATAGTTGCCTCGGTGACCGATACCTCACTTTAGCGGGTGAGTGAGGTTTGTGTAAGGAATAAATCACCAGCTGGTTAGGAATCGATTCGAATCGCCATCGCTCCTGGATAGTGAGCACTTGACTTGAGTTACTTCATCGTAGTAATGTTGATGGAACACTTGGACAGTTATAATGAATATGACAATATGGAAGTTGTTAATGATCATTGGTTATCATTATCTGCTTAATCACATGTTTGCTCTAGTATAGGTGCAAATCTAGTCGATAGGTTAATAATAATTAACTTGACAATAATGCTTTTGGAAAGGTTCTTGAAATGCTAAAAATGCTTCTTTTTGCCAATGAGTCAGCTACACTACTATAAAGCCCATCATAATCCTTGGTGTCACTTATTTTCGGTTATGTCGGGTAAGTCTAGTTGAGTACCTTCTCGTACTCAGGGTTTTATTCCCACTTGTTGCAGATGGGCAGATATATTACGGCTACTGTATCAACTGCCTTTATCCTGCGATGGGTGATACTTAGGACCATGGGCATGGTCATTCCTTACGTCTTGTCTGATGCTTTTGTTGGAGATGATCATTAGCTGGCACTGTATTTGAACTCCGTGTGAGTGTGTGGTTTTGAACAAATGGCTTCCGCTACTTCTATTTGAACTCGTTTTGTAATAACTATGTTTAAACTCTGATGTATCGGAGATGCGAACTTTTATGTAATATGTGATGGTGACCGCTAAACTTATTACGATCTTGGCTGGGATGTGAGTTGGTTTGAAATCCTTCATGATTTCACGGACTACCGGGTTATACGGGCTTAAGTTTGCTAAATCGTCTGCTCCGACGGATGATTTTCTTACTTAATTTCGTATAATTGGTCGGTTCTGTTACAGCCCCCACCATCGGCGTCTCTTCCGCCTGTTGCTCAGGGACTCCTTCCCCTCCCTCCGATTACACCTCCGTGTGCGTGTTGTGTGATGGCGCCTTAGTGCCCGGAGAGGGAGCTACGAGAGCCTCCTCGTCGTCCGACCACTCGGATATCGCCGCACTTTGTGTCCGAGCGGTTCGATCGCCACCAAGCGAGATGTCGCCTGGCCTACGGGGAGCTACATCCACTGTTGTCTTCTTCTTTTGGGTTGGCTCATCTTGCGCCACCCTTTCCCCCCGGGCCTTCTCCGACACTAGGGAGACTCTCCGTCCGACCAGCACCTACGCCTCCGGATTCAGATGAGGTGCTGACGGCACCTTCCTCCGGCTGAGTGGTTGGCCTGGCGTCTACTGCCTTCAGCCAATTGCTCCTCAGCATGCCTGAGAAGTATGCTGCCCATTCCTACAAATGGATCTTTCCACAAGTGAATCAGTTCACTGCTCGACACCGGCATGAGATAAAATCACCAGGAACAATAGTCAAGATTTTTACCTGAGGAGGTGGGTTCGTGCAGTTTAAGGCTCTCGGTTGCCCTGGCATGCTAAACGGCACATTTAGAGCGAATAACTCTGGCTCGGCGTAGCACAGCCTCCTTCGTCAGTTTCTCCCACCTCTCCTGGGTGTTGTCAGTGTCTCTCTTGAAGTCAAAGCCCGGATGGGCCCTCTCCTTGCAGGGCTAGATGCGGCGCACTATAAAGCTCACCGCCACAACCAGTCCATTCATCTTCATGCCCTTTATCAGCCAAGGAGCTCCTTCACTTGATCCATATCAGCACTGGTCGGCTTCTTCGACCAGCTCTTCTGGTTCTCTAGAATTTGGTTGATGTCGCAACAGACGGCAGGATGACTCTACTTCATGTAGAACCACCTAGCGTTCCACCCCTTCAGCGAGGTATTTAGCGGCACAGTAATGTACTCGCCCGCCATCCCATCGTGGAGCTATAGATACACATAGCCGACCACCTTGGAACCACCCCTGCCCTTCTTCTTTAGCCAGAACAGGTGTCAAAAAAGATTGAAGTGGGGAAGAATGCCAAGATACGCCTCGCAGAAATGGATAAACACAGCAATGTGCAAAATGGTGTTTGGATGCAGATTGCACAAACTCACTCCCCAGAACTCCAACAGATCCTGTAAGAACGGATGTACCAAAAGTCCTAATCCACGCCAGAAACAATCTTCAAACACTACAACTTCATCGATGTGTGGCATCGGATAAGGCTCATCGTCGGCCGGACGCCATCCGGCGGTGACTCGGTCAGGAAGAACATTCGCCTCCACCATCTCATTGAGCTCCATCTCTCCCATGAGTGATGGCACCCATTCCTTATCACGGCTTGCTTCGGCGGTCGCCTTCTTCGGGTTACCACCTCTCCTCTTCGACGCCATTTCTCAGATCTAGATTGGGACTGGCGGCGGAAGCGCGTGTGAATGCGAATGGGGGAGCATGAGGCAAGGAGGAAGACGAAGTGGCGGAGTGGCAAAGGTGGGAGCGCGAAGTGCGGCGACACAGTTATAAAGGCAACCTCTCAACTTTTTGCATTCAAGGGTTTTTGGAAAACCGTACCATGATTTGCGCCCTTTCGAATTCCCTGAAGCAGCGTGCTGGGCCGTTATCTGGGCTTCTACACAATTGTGGCCCATATCGCCTATTCTCCGACGCAACTTGGAACTGCACACCGAATATTCGCCGACTTCTCCACAATACCATCAAGGCTCAGTAATTTCTATTGTACAGCCATTACTCTGGTTTTTTCTCTGAGATTTCCACTTGTGGCTCGGGGACTACATCATCATTACGACTTGGTTCCTCACCACACTGGGGACTTTCTTCTTGTACTGTTGTTTTTGACCCTGGCACCACGTGATCACGTCACCTACTGTCAGGCTCGGGGACTAAGTGGGCACACTTCACCTTGCGGTGACTGTGTGCTTTTCATTTCAGGGCTCCGCCCATGGACTGGTTGCTTGCTTGACTGGTCTTTTGCCTTTCTTCTACTTTCTAGACCTTGGCACCACGTGACTATATCACCTACTGTCAGGCTCTAGGACTAAGTAGGCACACTTCACCTTGCGGTGAGTGTGTTTTCTCTAATCTGGAAGACTCCGTGCCTCCTAAAGTTGAAGACGATTACCTCCCTTTTTCATGGTCGAACTCTAAGTGGACACACTTGGTTCACAGCGAGAAAATTTTCGATTTTGAACTTGAGCTCCTTACATCCTTCTGACAAGCCTTACTTGGGATACTTTGCTCGGTGATGGTTCACAACTGCTCGGTGACTAATTATGGTGGTCAGACTATGAGTCTGACTGCTCAGCTTTATTCACACCTGCTCGAACAAGCTCAAGACGTCATTGCACAGTGAATACAAGGCGCTCGGGGACTAGCTGTGGGGGGTATGACCCTGGATACCCACGGCAGACTACATGGGTTGTGCCCCCAGGGGTGGTCTAGTCCATAAGACGAAGCCTTGCAGAGCACGGCGCTGCTCAGCGCGCCCGCAAGACACAGGGAAGATATCCTGAAGATACTATGAGATCTGTTAGATTATGTTCGATCCCATGATTCATGTAATCTGTTATTACTTTTCGGTTATCTCCTAGATCTAACCAATTTGTAACCCTGCCCCCCAGACTATATAAGGCGGGCAGGGACCCTTTTAAAACACACGCAATGTCATACGATCACCAATACAAATCAACAAACCACAGGAGTATGGTATTATGTCGTGCTGACAGCCCGAACCTGTCTAACTCTTATGTCTCTGTTGCCTTCTTGTTCTTGATTACGCGCACCTCTACCGATCAATCTACCTTCGTAGAATACCCCTCGGAGGACTACCAAGCATCTTTTGTTGACAGTAGAACTCACCTACACAATTCTAGTTAGCAAGGTCACACAAACCTTTGCAACTAGTACAACAAAGAGAGCTCCTACACATGCTAGTGATGGAAAACGCACAAAGCCTAAGCACACTAGCACTACTCAACAAGCAAAGCTACATAAGCTAAACTAGAGAGCAACAACAACTTAGCTACACAAGCTAAGCAAGGACAGGAGCAACAACACAAGCACAACAATATGAACAAGTAAATACAAGCTTGTGATAGAGAATTGCAAACCAACAGAAAGATGATGACAATGATTTTTATCCCGAGATTTAGTGGTTTGCCAACCACTTATTCCCCGTTGAGGCAAGCTCAAGGTTGATGCCAATCCTCTGGCTAGTGGTGACCCCATATCACACTCTCCCATATGGAGTGCTCACCATGATATCTAGCACTTGAACCGGCCGGACCACTTGACGCTCTTCACGCCTCGCTTTTACTAGAGTTGCTCTTCGCAATCTCTCATGGGGCGAGCACAACACCGTTCACAATACGGATGCGGTCGCTTTCAGAGCACCGCTCAATCTCGAGCGTGCTACAACGAAGCACACAAGCCTCCAAGCCATCTAGGAGGTGGCAACCTCTAAGACTAACAAGCACCACTGGCTTGCAACTTAATCATCTAGTGCCACTCGATGTAATCTCTCAATGCAACGCACTAGCGATCACTCACTCGCAATCTGATGCAATCACTACTTGCACAAGTGGGTTAGAGGCTCTCCAGCACTCCCCAAACATGGACACTAAGTCCCAAGGGTGTTGATCAACTAGCCCAAGGTGGACAAGGGTCCTATTTATATCCCCAAGGGCAAAGTGACCATTGGTCCCTTCATTAGGCAAAACACGAGAGCGTCGGACCGTCCTACGCATAGCGTCGAACCATGGACGTCAAGGTCCGACACCCTAGAAACATGCCACGTGTACCAACCATTTGAAACTAGCAGTAAGCGCCCAACGACTCTTTTGCGCAAGGTCTGAACGTCCACGATTCGATGACTGGCGGACCAATCGTTATCGAAGGTCCGACGCACTCAAGAGAGGTCCAGAAATGATTTCTGCACCGTCGGACCGGCCCTACGCTAGGCATCAGACCAATTCTCAGGGTCCGACACCCTACAACATTTTCACAATCATTTTTCAAAGGATTTTCACTCCTCTTTCCACACCACTCAATCCTAGCATCGCATGCAAAGTTAGATCGCTCAAGTGGCACTAGATGACCGATATGCAAACAAGTTGGCCCCTCTTAATAGTACAACCATCTAACCTAAATATGGCCATGCACTTCTCTACATAGCCTTTGATCGATGAAATGAAATGCTCTACAAATATACATTTGCCTTGCGCATTCCAATTCATCTCCATGTTGATGATATGATCCACTTTATGTCACCATGTGGACTTATTGGTTCATCGATCGCAACTTCGCTTGCTCTTCAACGTTGCTTTGGAAGACTAGCTACGTGTAGCATTGATTGTCGGTAGACCTACGGTGCCTTGCGGACTTCACGAACATGTCTTCCTCTTCGGCCATGCAACTACTTGACTTGTATTTTAGGAGAAGGGAGACTCTAGTTTGATGGAGCTTACTCATGTGTTGCTCAAAGGAATACAGTTCATCTATTCAGTTGTTTTCGGTCATTGTTTGTGGTTATTGAGTAATGTTACTAGATGACCGGTTGGTGGAGAATAGGTGGACTTCGGAGACATGCGAAATGCTTTGGGATTTGCTCTGTTCGGAGGTGATTGAAAACTAGCATTTGTTGAGGCAACGATTGTGAGTCATGAGATGGAGATCTAACGGATCAGATGTACGAACCTTGAAACTAGATCAAAGGATCACGTTGTCGCCTAAAGCAAAGCCAGATTTCAGGCGCCTGCTTTTTAGGAAAAATGAAATGCTTTAGATGTGCCATTCATCACCTTCTTTTGTATTAGCACGACAGAGTTTTGTAGGGTGAGAAAATTTATTGCGGACTGACATAAGAAAACTGTGCTTTGAGCGATAAGGTGTTAAAATGATGTTTTTTTTCTAAGGTGGTAGTTATCAAAATTATGTAGCAGTTTTAGGGTGTGCGGACTGACATGATCCTCCGTTTTGCACGAAGAAAATGAAAATGTAGGTCAGTAGGTGTAGGCCCGGTTCGTTTAGCTCAAATTCGGTTTATACTGATTGATTGTGAGAGGAAAATACTGCGTTCGCTGAAAAATGCAGCAGAACATGGCCGTAGTTGCGTCGCACATGTCTACGCGTCCTTGCCTCCACGCCATTGCTTTGCATGACAGGGAAACTAACATAACCGTATACGTCTTGTAGTAGCTTCATTTCTTTCCCTCTCTTGCAGCAAATGGTTGAACAACCGCATCGCTCGATTCACGGATTGATTTACTGTTGTCTGCTGTTTAATTTGATAACGAAGCAACGGCGATGCGACCCTGTTCCATGTTTTTTTACTGGAACACGTAGAGCGTGGTGTTCATCTTGCGGTCGGCGAGGAAGCAGTGGAGGTGCTCCGTGGGGTGGATGGCGTCCCAGAACGCGTACTTGCCGGCGTCCGCGCACGTAAGCGGGCTGGCCTCGTTGCACATGTACCCTATCTCGAACCGCCCCGTGGTGCCGCAGCACCCGGCCCGGACGTCCTCGAACCCGTACGCCGCCGGGTCGGCGAGCACGTCCGCCACAGGGCCGTACACGTCGCCGTAGACGACCCTGGCGCCGCCATCGCCGTCCAGGCGCGCCACCAGGTCGCGGAGGCCTGCGTTGAAGGCCCGCGCCACGTCGTTGTATTCCTCGGTGCAGGCGCCCGTGACCGCGTGGCGTTCCAGCGGGAGGCACCCCATGGGCGGGAGCCCGTTGAGGTCCAGCTTGCGCGCGCCCAGCGCGTGCAGCGCGCGCGCGAACGACTCCGCCACGCCCAGGAGGTAGCCCGCGTAGCCCGACGCCGACTCCGCGTACTCCGCCGCGTGGCCGCTCCTCACGGCGTAGTAGTTCTCCAGGAAGTCGTTGGTGCCCATGCTCACGACGTAGAGCGCCTCCGACAGCGTCTCCTGAGCTCTGTCCTCGCCCTGGAAGCTCCTCAGCTTCGCCGCGTACTCTTTGAAGTAGTCCAGCTCTTTCCACAGCGGCAGAACGGACTGCAAAACGGATCGACATGTTTGTCGGAGGCGGCGTTCACTGGCGTCGTAACAAAGAACCTATTTTTTTGTGCACGAGCACGATGGCGTCTTTCTTACAAAAAGATCAGACGTGGCGTTGTCGTAGCCGGCTCCTGCAGAAGCGAAGCAGGCGCCGGTGGCAAGGCTGCTCATGTTGACGTTGGGGTCCAGGTACGCCGGCACGAGTGGGGGGAGGCCAAAAGCCTCGGAGATGAAGTCGATGGCGAGGCGGCCGTTGGAGAACCGCCCGGTGGGCTGGCCACCACTGCCGCTTCCCGGCGGCCGGAGGTCGCGGCCATAGGGCGCGAAGTCGCTCTTGAGGAGCGTGGAGATGTAGTTGTTGTTGCCCGTGTCGACCGTTGAGTCGCCGAACACGATCAGCGCAGTGACCTTAGCCGCCGCCGGTGGTAGGACGCAGAGCATGTACAGCTGCAGGAGGATGATCGGTAGAGAATGCCGCAATGCCGACATGTTCTCTGTTCACGGATCAGCAGTTGCGGCTCAGTTTATTTCGGTGGACTGGTCACTGGATCATGTTGATCCGGATTCCGGTGTCAATTTCTTGATGTCCTGCCGTCGACTTTTTGAAGGGTTTGGCGAGCTACTAGTGACTCGGCCATCCTGCGGTTACAACTGATGGAGACGACTACACATTCAATGGAAACTTCCATGATTTGTCGCTAGTATATTGTCATTTTATACCGAGTACTAACTTCCCCATATTATCACGATCGTTCCTTCTGAGGGATGTATCGGAAGAGAGAGAAAAAAACAAATCCAAGAGACTTTTTATATTCTTTTTTATTATTAGGACACATTTTATATCCTACAGGTGTCTGAAAGTGAAGATAAACTAGCAACAAGGGAGAAGGTGTTCAATCCCATGGCTGAGGATGAGTATTGATGGTTGGATTTAGATTAGACGGTAATGTTTATTGGGAATAGAGATTTTAATTAAAAAAATACTCTCCAACAACATTTTTATTTGGCGCGCCATAACCCAGTTATCTTCGGCACCTAGTTGTGGCGCGCTCGGCTTGAGCATTGCGTTGAGCACCTTGTGAGTCTAGGATGGCACGTTCGTGCAGGGGATGAGGCACTGTGCGGGAAAAGGTCGGATAGCTAGTGACTCTCGTCGTCTAAATCTATCGACCAAATTTTCAGGAATAGACAACAACTAAATTTAGGGAGGCGTTTACATAATATGTTGGAATAAATTTTTTCTCAATAATAGCTATATTTAGCTTTACAAAACATTTAACTATTTTTTTTGGAGTTGATCTTATATTCTAGATTTCTCGTAGAATAACTCTCTAGAGTGCATACAAGATATAAAAAAACTGTTGGAGAGCGGACCGCCTCTGAAGATCCATTTTCAGGGGCGGTTCTCTTAAAGCAACCGCCTATGAAAATGGACGTCTATCGGAGGCGGTTTTCTTAATAGAACCGCCCCTGAACTTGGATATTCAGAGGCGCCGAGGCGGTCACAGAGCTACAGTGCCCACCGGCGCGGTTAGAGGCGGCGTGCTAGTTGAACCGCCTCTGATAGAAAAGGGTGGCGTCGCTAAAAAATGATTTCTGTACTAGTGGAAAGATATAGAAACCGATTTTTATGCAAATGACGCTATAAATGATGATTTAGAGAGTAAGATATACAAAGACTCTTGGAGATGCTCACCCCATAACTTTCGTGGTCATTTGATTTCCCCCTCACTTATAAAACTATTTTTTTGACAATTTAACTTCCAAAACAATTTGTTTTTGCACGATGAGTGTTTTTCTTATAGTGGTTTTTGTTGACATGGCAACATGTCAACCATCCTACGTAGACATCAGCCAAGAGGAAGGTAAGTCAGACTACACTCCAATGATACTTAGGGGGTAAATCGGTCTATAAAGGACTATTAAAAAAATTAAGTATTTAATGAAAAACTATGCAATTAAAAATCCTAAAATCTTGTTTTATAATCTTAAAGAATAATAGAAAATTAGATTTAGCTCAAAAAATATTAAACTAGTTCCCTACATATATTTTTTAAACATTCTCTATCTTATGTAGATTGTTCCTAAATTAGAATTAACTGAATCTTATATGGACTCCTTTTGGTTCTTATTTGCTAGGATATGCTATCGTTATCTATTATAATTACTTTAAATTAAAGACAATTGATATTGATGACAACACAAGTTGAGAGATTTCCCACGACTAGCATACAGCCCAGCCCAGCCTGTGAACCCACGGTCCATACGTTCTAAATTATAAGATATTTTAACTTTTTAGATATATTGTTTTTATTATATAGATAGATATGGTGTATATCTAATAAACACATAGAAAAAGCCATAGCAAATGAAAATTCTAATTCAGCTTAGAAAAAAAGAGAATGAATATCAAGCGTTTATAGTATGATTTTGAATACTCTAAAAAAGGAATGAGGGGCGTGGGAGAGAGAAAAACTTTTGGATACATTCATTCAGATTGAATTGCAAATATATTAATGATAAAATCAATTCAATTCTGAATTGCAATAAGCGAGCGAGGTGTCTCAAATAGAGATGAGTTGCTAGACTACGTCGAATAATGAATTCAATGATTCAAAAAAAAACTAAAAGATGGATTAAATTATACAAGAAATCCTGGTTTAAAAAAAAAAGTAAAATGGGAATATGGTGAAATCGGTAGACGCTACGGACTTTGATTGTATTGAGCCTTGGTATGGAACTTGCTAAATCTAGGAAAGCCAATATATAGTTAAGATGTGGAATTGCTATTCTGTGACTCTAACTTGACTCCAAACGCAAAGCAGTCCACAAGCCAGCCCACATGACACACCCGACGGCCCATCCGGCCTTTCCCACTACTCGCTGATTCCTCCGAGAGTCCGAGAGCAAACGCCGGCCGCAATCGGGAACGGGGAACCCTGGCAGCCGGCAGCGTCGCGCTGCCCCCGCCCCTCGCCGCCTCGGCGCGTAGCCAGTGGCCGGCCTCGCTCTATCCAGCAAGCTGACCAGCTCGACCGCTCGAGCTCGTCCTCGTCGTCGCCGATTTGATTTCTCCCTTTCAGCCCAACCTAGGCCCAAAGCCACCAGATCACGGCACTCCGTCCAACCTTCGGCGCCACCGATCCCCTTCTCTGCCGCCTCTCCTCCTCGTCGCCGGTGAAGATGATTCCCCAGAGCCAGAGCAGCTCTCTGCAGCGCCTTCAACACGTCGACAAGGTAACCTCACGGCCCGCACCCCGATCTCGGTGGTTGTCAGTTCGGTTCCTTGGGCTGGCTGGATGTTTGTTGTGCGTGTGCAGCGGATAGTGCGGGTCCTGGAGCTTGCGGGAGCGGTGATGGAGGAGCTGGGAAACTCTCAGGGCCCTCGCACCGATGCAGTAGGCGCGCACTGCCGCTAGTTCATGATCTCTATGAAGGTAACCAGCCCACTGCCTGCCCTCAGATCGTTAGGCTGCGTGTTCCTGTTGTTACCAGTTATGTGTCTCAATCCTCACTAATCTCATGCTAGAGAGACTATTGGAAAAATCAACAGTTGTTTTAAAGTGCTGTATGCAAAATTTTGCTCTGTCCAATGTTACTTTGTCTCCATCAAATTGACTATGTAAATATATGCATCTGCTCATCAATTGGTTTTTATTTAACGCAGTATGCATGCCACAAATCATTCATGATAGCTCACTGCTTAATTATGTTTTTGTTGGAGTAGGAAATTCAAACAACATTGCGTGAGGAAATCAAAAGTGCTTGTGAATATCTTCCATTTGAAAAATGTGATTACAGCACAAGGATTGCTAATGAGATATGCTGCAAGAAACTGGAGTATATAATTGAGAAGTTGGATACCATGCAACAGAACCTTGAACAGAGCACTGATGATGTTTAGCGAGCTGGCTACACAGTAGTAAGTGTACCCTTTTTTTTGCAATAAAGTGTAAATTGCTTAGCGAATAAGAGGATACTTTATGATGATAGTATCCGCTCAATCAGGTGATTTTGTCAATACTTTGGTGCAGTGGTAGAGTTGGTGAATTAGCTCTTTTCAATTTCTTGGTACTTGCAATGCAACCATTATACACTACATGACTTCCGTTGCATTATATGTTACTCCCTCCGTTCCAAATGGTAGGTCGTTTTGGCTTTTTTAGATAAACAACTTTTATTATGTATCTAGACATATTGTATATCTAGGTGCATAGCAAAAGCTATGTACCTAGAAAAGCCAAAAAGACCTATAATTTGGAACAGAGGTTGGTACGTGTTTACAGGGACTTCTATTTTGGCTTGTAAATTTGCTTGCAGAAGTTCTTTCCATTCGTGTCTTGATGTTTAAACTTCAAGCCTTCGTCTTCTCATCCTCAATGTGTAATTCTGTTGTTTGAGAGGATAATGTTTACACCAGATATTTGTATCTAAGTACACTGCTGATATTGCTTGTTATATGGCTAGCTCTTGTAATGCTTCCATATGTCCTCAAGGGTGGTAATTCTCTTTTTTTTTTTTTGCCCCATTATGATTCTACAATAATCTTTTCTGGTACTTATCCTTGATGAATTGTCTACCTTCTAAACGGGAATAAGGTTTTCCTCTGAGTTGAATTACTCATACTATGTCGATTACTTTCAGGTTTGGGAGCAACAGATGATTGAGCAGTACGCAGAAGGAATGTAGAAGCATTCTGTCAACTTATAATTGCAGGAAGCTTTTGCTCAACTCTGGGACTGTAACTTGTGGTTTGCTTGTATTCCATGTTCTATGACAGCCCTTAGTTTAGCTGCCTGCTGATGCTCAGTAGCATTGATCTTGGCCTGAGTAGGATAGGAGTAGCATCCTTGAGCTTAAAATCGTGGGATTTTAGGGCAGTGTATTTTACTGATGAGAATTTGCTCTTCTGTATTGCATGGACTTGCTTCATCCTTAGAACATGCCTTTTGGTATATTGTTAACTCGTTTTTCAATGATGATCTTCATGTGATTGCAATGAATGCAGTTTTGATTTAATTTTTCATGCTGGTTCGACATCCATTGCATTCGAAGCTCATCATGTTTTTTCTGCTGTAAATAGTGTGTGGCTATTTAGTCTAGTTTAGAGAGCAGGTCAAACATAAATGAGCCATTTATCTGTCATTAATCTTGAAGTCTATGATATATAAAATGATTGGGTATGCCGCCACACCAACCTCTTGAAATCCAAAGTACATTGAAGATTCATATTCCACTGTATGATTTTCAGTGTATCTTCCAAGTGCATCTTTTTTGTTTGCAGACTTGTTCTTTAATGAAGGTCACCAATTAGGTGAACAACATGTTTTATTTCGAAGATGGAGAGAACTCATCCCTTGAGTCCTGTTGGTGTGAGGTCAAGGAGTGTGATGGACACATGAAGCTAGCTGACACCCTTAAGGTTATGTGTTACCCATTTCCCATTTACAACAAGCGTCTTGGGGAACATACCTCTGCCCAAGAGGGGAAGGACCCATCGGTGGGGTCAGAAGAGAGGCAAAATCGCAGAGGAAACTGATGCTCTTAAGAGATATATCATTTCTTGTTGAAGTCTCTTGAGGCCTGGGCTCAGGGATATGGATTGCTATCCTACTCCAACCACTTGATCAGGGAGTTCCGCAGCAGCATTTACAAAGAAGGGAAGCTCAACAAGCGTCAGAGCTAGCCGGCCGACCTCCATACATGTACCCAAGTAGTGCAGCACACTAATAAGGCTCAGCAAATGGAGAATAGGCCTTGGCCTGAGTTCTGATCTAAATTAAGTCGCTATGTGACCACATTCCTCGCGTAGAGGAGGGGTAAGCCGTGTAGGAGTTGAGGGAGGCACTTGCACATGATTTCGTGCCTATATGCCTCAGCTTTGTGCAGTTGAGGCCCCAGAACCTTGTGCCAATGAGGAACCAGAATTGGAATCGACCCAACGGGTGCTGATGATGAGGTGGACAATTGCTCCTAGCCTCCTATTGTCTAGCTTGGTTCTAGTCCATGTATCCATCCACAATTTATGGCCCTTGGACCAATCACCAACCGAGTGTGGAGGTAAGTACATATGCAACTACTTAGCTTTCAGCTTTAACTTTCCAACTTATGGTTCCTTATGACTATCCATACTTTCAGTGGAGAATATAGTAAATTACCATGCTGCAACACATGGAGAGCCAATAACTGGACTTGACAATATAATGATGATGATGAACTCCCAAACGAGGTAGCTACCTCTTTGTTCATTTTGAAGCATATCTATTACTGTCTCCTTGTATCTCTTTATGCTGCCATTTATATTTTTCAAATCACAACTGAAGCAGCATTTTGCGTTTGCGTTAAGAATCAAATTGAGGGATCAAACTGTCTGACTTTACATTATAGAGACTAAATTGAACCTGAGGAAAAAAATATGAGGATTGGTGTGGATTGTCCACTAATTCATTTAGGAGATTCCTAGGGATCAAAACGGACGGAAACAGGCAGGAAACACACTCCTGTTTCTGTTACTGTATTTTTTCTACCGGTAGCAGGAGGAGTGGGATATACGGGTATACAGAAACGGGTAAATGTAACATCCCAGATGTTAAAAAGTAACTAAAATTCTTATCATGAGCATCATTATGCATAATCATCAGGCATTGTGGCATTAATACAACCCATGTTTCAATTATAGCTCCTCATGTTGCATATAAGGTGTTTCACATGTTACATGAAATGTTAACAATATTAATGTTTAAGGTTCTTTGTGAATTTATAGATTGATAATGGCTTAAACAATTAAAATTTTGTTAATATAAACTTTATAGTGCAAAGTGTGTGCTTTCATGTAGAATCAAAATATAATGGTGATTCTCAGTCAAACATGTTTAATTTGGAGCCCAACGATTGGATTTGAGGGTGATTTTCTAACTTAGCCATTTTTGTCCAAGTCCTTGAAAATCAGTTATTAAGTTCAATTTTTGGGTATTTATTAAATGAGATTTCATAAACAAAAATGGTGCAAATGTTGTTTCATTGTTTGATGGCATGTTCGAACTATGATAATGTATATTTGGTTGTTAAGTTTGATAGTCGGTTGACCTCTAATTAAATTGCCAAAGTAGCTGATCAAAACTGTTTTTCTGAAACCTTAACTGAATCCTGTTTCAGTTTCAAAGTGGCCATTTTCAAAATTAAAAATCTTTAAAACTAGTGATTTGGTGAGTTTAGTTCCTTAACCAATGTTGGAGATCTCAGCTCATTGAACAATGTTGCTTAAGGCCAATGATCAAGTTTCTATGTGTTTTTGGGAGAAAAGGAGTGGGGAAATGGCTCTGTCAGTCATGAACAGTGCATCGGCAAGCAGCTGCCACACAGCTGCTCACTGACAGCCGCCGCCCCAGTTTTGCCGCCTCCTCGCATGTGGGCACGTAGCAGCCTGCGTGGCGAGCACGAGCAGGAGCTGGCAACGTCTAGAGACGTCCCTCACCGTTAAAACGTGAAGCCACCGGCCGCTCTCTCTCTCTTTCCCGTTCTCTGCTTTGCCGCCGGTGAGCTCGGTCGCCAGCAGGAATTCACCGCCACCAATCAACCTCCGTCCAATTCCTCTTGCCTGCAGCATCACCCACTCCTTGTGCACCCACCCGACCCGCTCGCACCGCCTTTCTCCACCGGAATCGCCCTCGGCGCCGGTTGCGTCGCCGTCGCGTCACCATGGCCACCGAGCACCACGGTGAGGCCAGCTCACTCCGCTGCAGCTCTCTCTCCTAATTCGTGTTTTGGCTTCCTCGTTACGCGGTGATGCTCACCGGCTCCTCCGTTTTATCTCTACCGTGCAAGTCACATCAGAACGCGACCTCGCCGTCGGTTCGTGTCGCCGTGCTTGTCCTCGGCGTCGCCAGCCACCTCTGCTCTACCTCCGGCTCGGCCGAGTAGAGCAGTGAACTCGTGGTGAGCCCCTGGTCACGACTGACGCCCCCGTTTAACTGCTATCGCGCCGTAGAGGCCGGAGCCATGCCGCGCCGACGAGCTCTGCTCCGCCGTGATGCCATGGCCGCGGTCGAGCTCGGTAGGGGCCCGAATCGGTTCAATCGATAGCAGAGATAGGTTCGCGTGAACCTAGCGAGCGTGCCGGTAACCTCCGTGTCGCCGATGACCGCGCCGGAGTACCGCTGGTCTGCCATCGTCAACGACGAGCTAGCTGCGAAGCCTTAGGCGCTCAACCAGTGCCCTAGATCAATGCGCGAGCTCGTTGCGAGCACGATGGTGGTCACCTCGTCGCCAGAGAGTGTGCCATTAGTCGCTGCCGTCTTGCCGGAGCACCGTCGTGCCGCCATCGCCGCCGGCGTGGTCACTGCCTTGCCCTAACCGGTCATCTGTCACCACCAGTCGACACGCGAGGAAGAGGGGAGTCCGCTGGGCTAAGTCTCGCCGCCGGCGAGCACCCGCCGGTCAAAGGCCGTGCGCCTGCGGTCAGCGCGGGAGCACTGTGCAGTTGACCGCAGTCCCGCTTGTCAGTCTCTGTGGCTAGCTAGGGCTGAGTGAAAAATGATTTTCATCGGTTTTATCTTTTTTCAGAAAATGTTTAAACTTGTTGATTCTTGTTTATTTCATAACAGTGATTTTTGTATGCTTAAAAATTACATCTTTTAATTAATAAATGGACCTTACATGATTTTTATAGGCTAAAATAATTATCCTTTAATCATGAAACTTTTTGTGTATGCTTTACATGCTAATACCTGCCTTCACAAAAAGTTTGGTACTGTTTTGATAATTCTAAATCGGTTAATTAATTTAAGTGTGTTTAAATGCCTTTTATGGATTAATAAAAATAACAAATGATTTCTATAAATCCCTAAATGACTTGGTGTGATTTTGGACTTGATTGTAGACCTTGGGACAAACACTTTTGCTGTTCCTTGGCAACTCTTTTACTTCCTTGTTGTACTCATGGTTAACTTGCTAGTTAATAAATAAAATAGTTTACTCAATTAACTAATTAGTAAATACATATGATTAGGTCATGAAATGATCCTTGCTTGTCTCATGGTTGAACTTATGTAATGTTAGTTAAATATCTTGTCTTGTTTGACTAGTATAATGTGATAAGTGTTGCTTTCTTAATAACCACGAAATCAACTTGTTTATATAATTATTAATATGCCTTAATTATAAGTTCTTTAATGATGATCATGAGTTAAAATGTTCTCATGTTAATCTTGTTGGTCTATGTTAAGTTAATCCTTCCATGATAGACAACAAATTAACTTGTTAGTTAATAATGAAAATGCCTTTTATGATAAAAGCCCTAGTTCTTTAGTGAAGGAAAGTTGTACTCAACTTTCTTAACTTTGTTAAGACTCCTGTTAATGCACATGAATGTCTTTCATCATGCATCATGGCATGTAGTCCATCATGTTAAGCAAAGCATCATTAGTTACGTACTTACGTGTAGTGTATGAGAGTGAAAAGGCTCGTGGTGATCAAGTTCCGGAGAAGGTTCATCCATCCGTGGCGTTGGTGCCAATGTCTAATTCAGTGATCCTTTATGTGGAAACTAACCTTCTCTGCAACGTAGGCAAGTCCCGGTGCATAAACCCTCTTTTAGTATTTACAAATCTTTATTACACTTTACGTCTTGTGAAATGTGCATTAATTAATTAGGAGTTGGTCGAATACCATTGCTGCATGATTACCTTGATAATTAGGTATTCTTAGTTATACCCTGTTAGTATGTGTAGGTCGTTACCTCTAATGCTTAGTAATGCTTAGACTTCGATAGAACTCGAATGATGGTTTCATCGTTCGCGGGAGATAGGTTTTACCTGGCTCTTCTCGGCTTTGCTTTTGGGTCATGAGAATACCATGATAAATGATGTTTAAATTGAGACCGGGCGGGAATTGATGTTAAGGTAAGTGTTGGGCAGACAGGCTCGCCTAGTCGTGCTCGTCCTGCCTGTGTCGATTAAGGACCGATCGTTGTAGGGCCGCTTGTGATCGTGACTTGTAGTACTGGCCACATACTCCGGTAAGCCTGATATCTTGACTATTCCATTATGTGAAAAGACAACTATGCACTGGGCGTGGGAGATGGTGAGAGTAGCGTGTACCCATCCTGTGGATCCACCAGGAGTGGCGCAGGGAGGTGGAGTACTATGCTCTCGGGTAGCGCAGACCGGTTCACGTTTTGGAGGATCTGAGTGAAGGTTGATATATGTAAGTCCAAAATCGAGACCTGCATATGTCGTGTGGTAAGGAAACCACAGCTGGGCCAAATCGATACGAATCGTCGTTTGCTCCACGGTAACAGGAGACATGATCAATTGAACTGCATCGTAGTGAAACATGGTTACTTATCGTTACGAGACGAGATGCTTAAAGAAGTGATTGAGCTAGAATAGGTGCAAACTGGATACTACTAATGACTTAATGTTAAGCTAAAACACTGAAATTAAGAATCCACTTGTAGTAAGCTTTTCTGCAAAAGTTACTCTTGCTTCAATCTTTCCTTTAAGCCAGCATTTTCTTGGAGTCTTTCTTTTGGTCGGGTAAGACTTGTTGAGTACCCTCAAGTACTCGGGGTTTGTTAACCCCTGTTGCAGGTGCTGACTAGTGCTACTAATCAAGGTCATGTCGGTGGGCTTAACATGATCTGGTTGTCTCTTCTACCTTAGATGTTTCACCTAAGCCGCTTCCGTAATTCTACTCACCATTTGGAACTTAGTTAAGTTTATACTTAATCATGTTTTGTAAACTAATGTTATAAGTCTTCCGCACTCTGATGTAAGATATTTTGTACCAAATGTTGTAATATTGTGGTAACTCCATATTGATTATGTATGAGTTGTAAAATGTGGATGATTCAGGGTTCCTCGAGGACATCCGACAGACTACCGGAATTATCTAGCTCTCATGTATAGCAGTCAGAGGTCTTAAGGATAATGACAGGTGCATGTGGGTCATATAATTTGGGTGGTTCTGCCACAGTAAACACGAGCGGATATACGATGGAAACGAGCAGTAGACGTGAACATAAGCCAGAATTACATGCAGTCATAGATAGTGTATAAATTCAACAACAAACATAAAACAATTACAGGATCAACGTAAGCGTGAAACTAGAGATTTCTCCAACAACGACAACCTAAACGCGGCACCTATTCCATCTTTGGGTCATGGCACAGGGGAAAGGTCACGGACGCAAAACTTACCTTCTCCAACAGCCGCCGGCCCCGCTCGTCCACGCTTGCTCGCGTCGGCACTGCTCGCCAACGGCGGCAGCGTCGCCGCGCCCGTGTCGACCCCGCTCACCCCGCCACGACGCAGTCGCAGCAGCAGATCCACCACCGACGCGCGCCCCGACGCGGAGCGCTGGATCCCGCGCAGCAGGAGGCGTCCTGCTCCTCCCCACCGACGCCGCCAAGATGCGCCGCTACTCCGCGCTGCCCAACGGTGGCCGCCAGGAGACGCTGGCCGACCGCGCGCACAGCTACCGGGGCGTCCTGCTTGTCGTCCTCGCCCCGCTCGCGCTCGTCTCCCTCGTCCTCTTCCTCATGCCGCGCTCGCCAGCCACCACGGGCGTTGCCACGAGGTCCGGGCCCGCGGGGGCTGACAAGTACGCCGTCATCTTCGACGCCGGGAGCTCCGGCAGCCGCATCCACGTCTTCCGCTTCGACTCCAACCTGGATCTCGTCCACATTGGCAGCGAGATCGAGCACTTCGTCCAGGTACGCTACCTGTTCGTCAATTGGATCTGGATCTGGTTCGCGTCTGGTGATCACAAAGCTCCCTCCCCTCCCGCGGCCGCCGCTTCTGGAGCAGGCGCGACCAACGGCTTCTGGAGCAAGCGCGGGCCGTCCCCGTTCGGCGGCGGTGGAGGCGCGGCGTGGATCTGGGGCCGCCCGCGTCTTCTCCTTCCGGTCGTGGTGGTGGGCCGGGCGTTGCGGGAGACGCAAACAGACCGAGCGAGGACGCTTATTTGCCTTCCGCGTCGCCTCGGACGCAAAATGGGTCATGCCATTGCCTACTCCGTTGGAGCGTGTATTTTTACCGGTAAAACACTGTGCTTCACGCATTTTGAGTATAGGTCGCGTTATGCGTACCCTCTTGGTAAGTGGTGTATAAATGGGTACTATGAATATAACTGCATCTATGACTGCGGTTTTCATCTATGACACACTTCGTCTCCTTTTAATATATAAGTCATCAACAAACATCAAACAATGACTAGATCAACATAATGTCTTATTGGCAAGAGTTCCAAATATACATTCATCATAATAAAGCCAGAACTTCAAATAAGATGGTTTGGGAGATATGATCATTAAATGTAATTGATCCTCTCAGGGATGATCATAATTATTATTGATTTGGTTTGCACCATTATTTGGAGAAACACCATTTCCAAATGCCCCAACTCCATTGGCATCACCCTAGGAGTATGGTTGACTCAGGCTCTAAGCAAAACATTTAGTTGAGTTGGTCATCAATCATGGACTTCATTTCAACTAACATGCCACGGTATTTTTCCAACTCCTCCAATCCTTTTCCCTCAAAGTCGCCAGTCATAATGGGCACCAGTTTTGGATCAAAATTCTTCTCCCGGGCCTTCAGCTCTTCACCTCGGAGTTTTGTAGCCTCTAGCTGTTTCTTCAGCTCCTTCAGCTCTGCTTTCTTTTTCATGAAATGTTGCAGTACAGTCATCGTGACAGTGCCTTTGCTATTTCTAGCATCACCTGCAAAGAAACATTCATTATCAGAGTTGATAGAAATAGAATAGTGGTTAAAGTAGTAATGCTTACTGGTCGATGATAAGATCATTACCAGTGTTCTGTTTATCCATTCTCGATCTACTCCAGTACTCAATGTATTCTAGTGTCTTCTATGTATGTGTGACAATGATGTGCGAAGACCGGTGTTGCAGGATTATGTGGATGGCTTTATATAGAGATTTGTGTGTTAGGTGGTATTGAATTTTATAAGGCTGTACATTTAACGCATTCCAAATTCAACTATCTAAAGATTGGGTGTATCCAGCGTCAGTGGATTGGTTGGTGCTTACAAAACGTGCTTTTTATTAGCAGGTAATAATTGCGAATATACGTATATTTGGTGGGATTCGATATGTGCAAAACTGAACCGCTGAAAGTTTAGGTAGGTCCATTCTGGACGAACAGGTAGAAATGAAGGATAATACTAGTGTAGAAACAAGGTGCTTTTTAGTAGGTAATAATAATAATTGCACATATGCGTATATTTGGTGGGATTCGATACGTGAAAAACTGAACCACTGAAAGTTTGGATACGCCCAATATGAATGAATAGGTAAAAATGAAAGATAATACTGGCGTAGAAACAAAGGTGCACAATTAGCATACACATTTGCGTATATTTAGTAGGATTCAGTGTGTGCAAAAATTGAACTGTTGAAAGTTTGGATACCATTGGGGAAATGGATCGCATCACCCACCTTTGTCTATGACCTCTGAACCATGTGACACTATAACTGGTCCAGATCCAAAATTAGGCAGAGCCACAGAGTGGAAGCTCCTAGGGCTCTTAAGGCCCGACTAGGCTGATGTGAGGGTGGACTTAGGTGGTTAGTGGAGTCTACCTAAGGCCTTCTGGACGATTTCCCAGTTCCCACATCGGTGGAGGCCTCCACACCAGGAGCCTCGTGTGTTGTCCTCAAGAGACTGACACCTGGGGCCCATCAAAAGTTACTAGGACGAGGAGCCCATGACACGTCACACATTCAGAAGTGTTGGGGTTGAGTTGGTTAGAGAGAGAGAGAGTATATGTATATATAGAGATATGTAGAGATTTTATTTTCTATATATCGAGATCGAGATATCGAAGTTTATTTATGGCGAGGTTTAAAATCTTGAGAAAATTAAGAAAAATAAGAAAATCTTTCATATCATCTTTTATCACTTGCACAAAGTAGAGAGGGAGGGTATTCTTAGGTACCTAGCATGCAGGTAAAATGTCGACGAATAGACAATTAGACATGCATGAAAGATAATACCGACGTAGATAAATAGGTGGATATTTAGCAGGTAGAAAATTTGCATATTTGGTATATCATGTTCTGTGTATGAAGGACTATGCAAGTTAATTAGAAACTTGTTTGGTGATTAGTGTCACTTGTTTGGTAAGTATTGCTTATTGGAAGTTTTTTACATATATGTGGCAGAAATACATCCATATGCGAGGAATAAGTGTCCTTAATTATCATATTCTACTTGCCTTGGCTACCTTCCTTGCCCTTGCATCCATTGAGTGAAATGCAGAAAACCTTGCCCATTTAGCACAAACAGAGTAGAAAAACAATATCTGCTCTAGATTAGGAATGGCGCACCGCTGAAAAGAGGACAAATTTGAAAAATTGGGTTTTATGGGTAGTGTGCCCGTGCGTTGCTACGGGACAACTAAATCTTTTATACTAAAAATACACGGATCGCACGATAAGATAACAGTACTGTTAAATTAAATACCGACGTCAAAATGACATTTAATTCAAAAAACAAAGTTCGTGAAATTAACACAGTCACGGAGAGCGCGACGTCGCAGGCTCACAAACTCTATTGTATAGACTTTTTCGTGATACGGCTAAGATAATATTTTATATCGGTAAAAAGAATTTTACGATATTCATTTCTTTCATGCGCCAATAAATCCATGAATAAGTTTCGCTGCATCTCCATATAATCATGTACACACAGGTTCGAGTATATATGCAAATAGGTTTGTGCCCGTGCGTTGCTACGGGACAGCTAAACTTTTGTACTAAAAACACACGGATCGCACGATAAGATAACAATACTGTAAAAGTATATGACCGACGTTAAAGTGACATTTAATCCAAAAAGCTAAGTTCGTGAAATTTACACAGTCATAGAGAGCGTGGCGTCGCGGCTCACAAACTCTACTGTGTAGGTCTTTCCGTGATGCAGTTAAGATCATTTTTTATACCGGCAGGAAGAGATTTCCGATATCCATTTCTTTCGTGCGCCAATAAATCCCCGAATAAGTTCTACCACATCTCCATACCATCCTGTACATGGCGCTGGCAAGCGAATTAGCCACAACTTATGTAATTAGTTTTATAATTAGCTCATGTTTAGTCCTCCTAATTGATATCTAAAAATTTAATGTGACAGGGACTAAAGTTTAGTCGTAGGACCCAAACACCCCTGACTCTCGACTCCTGCTGGGTACTCACTTACACCACCATGCCTATGTGTCTGCACATATATACTCTAATGTCAGAACGTCTAAGATGGTCTTTATTGTTCACTCTTTGAAAATATCATAACTTTAAGGTTGTCATTTGTGTATGTTGTAGGATTAGAATGCTTTGCACTGATTCATGAAGGTGTCCATGAGAGTCGAAATTTTCGATGCCATTATGATGTCAAAGCTTACCAATCAGACAGAGATGAACTTGATTATTAAAATATTTTCAGCACTGCTTTCATATACTCCCTCTGTCCCAAAATAGAATTCATTCTCGCTTCTCGAGAAGTTAACTTTTTTTAACTTCGACCAATTATATATAAAAGAATATTAATATTTATAATACATAATTAGTATCATTACATAGAACATTGAATATATTTTTATAATAAACTTATTTAGAGATATAAATATTGCACGTATTTTTTACAAACCTAATCAAAGTTGAGAAAGTTTGACCTGCACGCATCCTATAACGACTTATATTTTGGGGTAGAGGAAGTATATGCTAATAGGAGTAGTCAACTGGAAGTGATGAACACAACAATACTTTCGTATTACATGCTAACGGGAGCACGAAGAAAAGCAGGGGAATGAACCTATATACTAATGGTGGGAATATTCGTTTAGGAAATTACAGAATGTTCACTAGTCTCACCATGTATAATATGCACATCTTTTATTTGGCACCACTGATGTTTCCTTTCATGCATGATTATTGTTTCCTTCCATGCATGATTATTGTTTTATGCATGATTATTGTTTCCTTCCATGCATGATTATTATTTCCTTCCATGTATGTGGCCTCAGGTGATCGATTTGTTTCCTTCAAAGCAGACGGGGATCGCAGGGATGACAGTTTCTTTTGCTATCGCGCCTTTCCTTTTCTCGCTCGCCCGTTGGACAGCGTGGGAGGTGGGATCGATCGCATGGGGTGGCAGACGGACGAACCAAGACAATTGTCGCACCAAAACGGTGTCCACACTTTGTTCTTTTTAGTTGTAGACTTGTAGAAGATCTCTGCAAGAATAGTTTCAGTGCTTGGTACTCTTATGTTGAAACAACATAGGAGTTTGGTCTTCCAAGTTTACAAATGCTAATGTCGTTGACCTTTTCTGGTTACTGCTTTTTTGGCATGTAAACTGCATACATAAAGAAATACATCAGTTTCCCCTTTTCAGCTATTTCAGGTTTGACAAATCTGTATGAAGTTGAACCAGAGGATGCGCGAATTGGATGTTACGTGGAAGAAAGAAGCATACATATTTTCTCAAGATAGAAAAGACACTTGTCTGGTTTGCTGTTGCAGGTAATTTCTTGTCTTGACTGTACATGGTTTTAGTTAATACATTAATGTTGCTAATAACCGTGATAATTCTTTTGCGTGTAGGAATGACAGGCTGAGAGCAAGAAGGCGATACATCCTTCATGTGATTGACTGATCGTTGTACTCTGTAGCTGTATATATGGTTATACGAGTACTACTTTCACTGCTACACTGTAGTTTTTTTTTTTTTTGAGGAATCAGCAGGGGAGGCCCCTACTTAATTTTTTATATATATAAATATGCCTGTACAAGTTACAAGGCTTTCAGAGCCTAAAAAGAAAAAGGAGGAAAACATTAGGGGATATTCTCTAACCAGATGCTACACTGTAGATTATTTCCAGTTGACAGTTGGCGTACCATAGATTGACATTCAGTGAGTTCTCAGTTGAGTTGTCCTCCAGATTTCCCTTTATTTTACCTCGCTCGTCCTTTTCACTTGTCCAGTTGTCCATTTGGTTTTGCACTTGCCAACTGTCATGCTGCCGCCTACCAAAAAAATGTAGAAATGCCTGCAGCTTTGGCCAAAGCGCTGAGTCGGTCCGAACTCGTTCACCAATTCTGCGATTTGATATGAATATTCTGACTATGATCTTTTCCCGATAATGTAGTCGTTGCTGGAGAGAAACATATCGAAACAACCCCGATTTCCACGATGAGAAATCCACAGAGTCAAAGTGTAATAAGACCGTGGTAGATCATATTACCCAAATTCCAGTCGATGATCACATCCATACATCGATAATATTAGAGTACAAATAGTGCGGAATTACATAAATTATTACATCGCCGCATTGGCGGAATCAAAAGTAGCATTCATTCAGAACAGCTTGAAGATAAGATCGCCAAACTCGAGCGTAGGAACGAATACCTCAACCGTCAATCTCCTCGGAGCTATACTCCTCAGCAGAACCTGTATGCCAAAATTTATCAGTACGATTTGTACTGGCCACTCCCAACCCTATAAGCATTGCTTTGTGGTAATTGGATGCAAGTCGGATATATTCAAAAGGAACCTATAAGGCTGGGGTTTCCTATGTATTAGCATATCAAGTATATAATAGTATAGTCAGGTTTTAACACCGTTACCACACCCATTCCACCCCATTCCCATTCCAAAGCCAGGTTTCGACCCTGGGACCGATATACCACCATCTCCACACCTTTACCATACCACACCCATACCATCGCTAAGTCGACAGGCCAACTCCCTCTCGGCACTGTCTCAAGGCACGTAGCCCCTGGCTACGACCGAACACTCACTCCCTGGGGGAAGAAGAGAAGGACTCATCTCATATCTAGTTTAAGCGAAACCCAGGAAAGGTCCATAGCCGACAAGTCGGCACATGTATCGATCGATCAACCATACACTCTGCAGAGGTTTTACATAACCACAAGATCCGCCTTCCTCGCTGACCGTCGTCAACTGGGCTGATTCCGGCCGCTTGCTAGCCTAGGATAATGCCACTCTACCATTCAGCCCTGGTTCACCCCAAGTCCGGTCTGGGGTGGCTGAAACTGTGAGTCATGAGCCGGGTCCACAAGGTCTCCATGAAGTCTCGGAAGGGTGTGGGGGAGATCCTCCGTACCCCGTACCTCCTTACACTGTCCGCTAACAACCTAGCAGTAGTGGCAATATCCTACCAAGTAGTCCGGCCGTCCCGCACCATATAGGGCGAGTGGTACGTAAGGCTTCCCGATGAATCTGAGTACTAGTAAGTCCTTAGGGATGACCAAGCCAGAATGTCTCCATCAGGGTTTCCATTTACCGTGCCACCACAGCACCTCCACCCTGGGCTCCACCCACCATAGGTTCACACCCAAGGCCACCTCGTATACCATTTACCCACTACAGGTATCCATTTACCCACCACAGGTATCCATTCCAGGGGTGCCCAGGTAGCACCCTACGGCAAGACTTGCCCTAGGCTCGTCGTATACTCCAACTTGGTCGACACAACCCTCACCCTCCACTCACCCAAGTCACATACGCAGCACTCTCCCCGTAGTCCAGATAATACTAGTTTCCACCACGCATCAATGTAGTGCAAGCGTAGTAGAAGTAATAAGCAATGAAATATAGTAGCAAGCGTGTGACTAGCCTAACAGCTAGGTGAGCAGGGACAAGGTTGCGTCAAGGTAAAGGCCATCAAGAAGGCATACTACCATGCAAGTCCTATCACAGTGTGAATATAACAACATAGTAAAGCACTAGCAGTTCTATATTGGCCATGCGTAATAGGTGCTACGAAGTTGGGTGGGATGTGGCACCTTCAGTGTAGTCGTCTCCGTACTCCTCTCGGTACTCACGATCCTCGTCCGTCCGGTTTTCCTCTGAGTCTGCAAACGATCGCATTATAGTCGCGTTAGCGACGTCTATAGAATAGCACAAAGAAGCAATGAAAATTCAAAAGAGCCAAATGTACTCAAACATGGGTTCATTGCGTAGAGCTTGATTTTAGATGAATTTTGGTCCTGGTTTCGTATTTTTCCGAGGTCGTATGAATTAGTTATGAATTTCCGAAGTTTAAATCTATTTCCGAAAATGGAAAAAGGCTAAATTAATCCTGGGCTGACACGTGTCACACTGTGACTGGTCCACGGTGGTCTCGGCAAGCGAGACGGAGTCTCGGTGGTCTCGTCATGTGGTCTCGGCGAGCGAGACGGAGTCTCAGCGGCCTCAGCATGTGGTCTCTACGAGCGAGACGGAGTCTCAGCGGCCTTTGCATGTGACCTCGGCGAGCGAGACGGAGTCTCAGTGGCCTCTACATGTGGCCTCTACATGTGGCCTCTACATGTGGCCTCTACGTGTGGCCTCTACATGTGGCCTCTACATGTGGCCTCTTCATGTGGCCTCTACGTGTGGCCTCTACGTGTGGCCTCTACGTGTGGCCTCTACATGTGGCCTCTACGTGTGGTCTCTGCGTGTGGCCTCTACATGTGGCCTCTATATGTGGCCTCTACGTGTGGCCTCTACATGTGGCCTCTACATGTGGCCTCTTCATGTGGCCTCTACGTGTGGCCTCTACGTGTGGCCTCTACATGTGGCCTCTTCATGTGGCCTCTACGTGTGGCCTCTACACGTGGCCTCTACGTGTGGCCTCTACATGTGGCCTCTACGTGTGGCCTCTACATGTGGCCTCTACGTGTGGCCTCTACGTGTGGCCTCTACATGTGGCCTCTACATGTGGCCTCTACGTGTGGCCCCTACATGTGGCCTCTGCATGTGGCCTCTGCATGTGGCCTCTGCACGTGGCCTCTGCATGTGGTCTCTACACGTGGCCTCTGCATGTGGCCTCTGCATGTGGCCTCTACACGTGGCCTCTGCATGTGGCCTCTGCATGTGGCCTCTGCATGTGGTCTCTGCACGTGGCCTCTGCATGTGGCCTCTGCACGTGGTCTCGGTGAGCGAGACGGAGTCATAGTGGTCTCGGCATATGGTCTCGGCGAGCGAGACGGAGTCATGGTGGTCTCGGCATATGGTCTCTGTAAGCGAGACAGAGTCACGGGTCTCTGCATGTGGTCTCTACATAGGGTCTCTACATACGGTCTCTACATGTGGTCTCTACATAGGGTCTCTGCATGTGGTCTCTACATGTGGTCTGTTCTAGTGGTCCTGGTGCCTCGTTCCTTGTTCAGACGGCTAGCAGACGACATGGTGAAGTAACGACGGTGACCAAAAGGCGTGGTGGAGTCCGCGAGCGGTGGTGGTGCACGGCGGAGCTCCGGCCGAGGTCCGGTGCTCTTGGCCAGGGCGCTGTGGCCTGCTAACGGAGTCTCGGTCTACGCAGCTATCTTCTGGTCATCATGATGATGCTTTACGGCTACGTTCCAGTCTAGCGAGGTGGTCGGGTGAGCCGGTGGTGGCTGCGCCATGGCGGCGGCGTTGTGAGCGCGGTGTGAGTGTGCTCGGCTACAGCGTCCATGGGGCTAGGAGGGGTCTACGGTGTGGTCGTGGATGCTGTGCTTGTGTATCCAGAGGCTAGAGATGGCCTTGGCCTACGCGCTCACGGTGTGGAGCGCCATGGCCGGAATAGCAGAGTCCGGCGGCGAGCAGGGGAAAATCGGGCGCTCACCGTAGGTGTCGTGGGAGATAGGATGGCGGTGCAGTGGAGAGTCGTGGCTGTGTAGAGGCGATGCAGTGCCGTGCTGAGCAGCTACGTCGATGTAGCTGATCGGGGCGACGCTCCTGGTTCCGGCGAGGCGTGGTTCCGCTTCTCCTTTCTTGCTCCGGCAGCGGTGTCCTTCTCCGCGCCTCTCCTTCTCTCTTCCTTCTTTCTCTCCTTTCTCTGGCTCGGTGAAGTGGTTGGCCACCAAGTGGCGGTGAGGCGATGGGGCGAACGCTAGGGCAACAGAGGGTCGTGGCTTTTATAGCCGGAGCTCTAAGCTCCCATGGCGGATGACGGAACGGCTGGTGATGTGCCGAGCACATCGGACGGCTCTCGTGCGCGGGGGCGGTTGCGTGGGCACGGCGCTAAGGTGGGGGACAGGGTCATGCGATGTGCGTGAACATGGGCCCGCGTCTGCTGCTTTGGTCGGGGCTCGGTCGAGAGATGAGGCTGGCGTGGGGAAGAAGATGATCCTGTAGCTGGGCGGCTGACAGGGGGGCCCATCTGTCATCTTGTCCTGATGCAGCGACGTGCGGTGCGTGACGGCTGACGGGCGGGTCCGGCTCGTTAGTGACGTGCACGTACGGGCGGTGATGCTGGGCTGGCTGGCTGGGCCGGTCGAGGCAGGCTGGGCCGGTCGAGGCAGGCTGGGCTGAGCTGCTGCCTCCCTCTTCTTACCTTTAGTATTATGTTACACTTCTCTCCTGTATATAAATCAAAGTGGCCTACTTCTCCTCTGATAAAATGTTCCATGGTGATAAACATTGGTCAAAGTATTTATTGGGATATTAATTCCATATTAGTTCTTTTATTTATAAACACATATTTGTTAGCTTTTATTTAATCAACACATAAATCAAGTAAAATCCAAATCACCATGTTAAATATAATGCAACTTGATGTATGCTATGTGGTAAAATAAATTCTAGGTGATGAGGTGAGATACTCATGCCAGTCATGTAGGTTTAGTTAGTGCAAGGTTAGGGGTTTTCCTACATGCCACATCATCACTCAAGGGTTTTAAAGAAAGAAAAATTTTGTAGTTGGGATTTTTGGTGTGTGGATTTTTGGGTTGTTACAGTCCTACCCCCTTAACAGAATCTCGTCCTCGAGATTAAAGCGTAACGTACTCTTTAAAGAGGTAAGGATATCGTAGCCGGAGGTCAGACTCTTTCTCCCATGTTGCTTCTCTCACAGTGTGGTTACTCCATTGGATCTTGCACATAGGAATAGTCTTGCTTCGGGTTTCTTTGGTATCTCTGCCCAAAATTCTGATAGGGTGTTCTCTATACTCAAGTGTATCTTGAATGTCAAGTGTATCAATTGGGATAACTTCATCGGGCACTCTCAAACATTTGCGTAGCTGGGACACATGAAATACGGGATGTACACCCGTCAATTCCTCAGGTAACTCAAGTTTGTAGGCGAGCTTTCCAATTCTCTTGCATATCTTGTATGGGCCAACAAATCTAGGGGCAAGCTTGCCTTTCACATGGAATCTGACCGTCCCACGTAGCGGAGATACCTTGAGATAGACGAAGTCTCCCACATTAAACTCAAGTCTTCTTCTCCTTTTGTCAGCATAGCTCTTGTATCGACTTTGAGCAATCCTCAAATTCTCTCTTACTTGGGCAACTCCTTCTTCGGCATCTTGAATCTTAGCGGAGTCGAAGAATGACCTTTCTCTCGGTTGGGACCACATCAAAGGTGTCTTACACGGTCTGCCATACAGAGCTTCAAAAGGTGACATCTTGATGCTGGCTTGGTAGCTGTTGTTGTAAGAGAACCCTGCATAGGGTAAGCATTTCTCCCAATCAGAGCCATAATTTAGTACACTAGCGCGAAGCATGTCTTCTAAGATCTGATTTACTCGTTCAGTCTGTCCATCTGTTTGTGGATGATAAGCGGTACTGAAGTCAAGTTTGGTTCCAATGGACTTGTGTAGGGCTTCCCAAAATCGAGACACAAACTGAGGACCACGATCAGATACAATACTAGAGGGAGCTCCATGCAGTCTGAGAATATGTTCAATGTATAGATCTGCTAGTTTTTCGGCATTAGTCTTGGTCTTAACTGGTACAAAGTGAGCAACTTTGGTCAAGCGATCAACAATCACCCAGATGGAATCATTGCCTTTCTGTGAACGGGGCAATCCAACTATGAAATCCATGGATATGCTCTCCCATTTCCACTTAGGAACGTCAAGAGGCTTTAGCAACCCTGCAGGCCTTTGATGTTCAGCTTTGACCCTATTACAAGTGTCACATCGTGCCACATGTCCTGCAATGTCCGTCTTCATGCCTTTCCACCAAAAGTGTTTCTTCAAGTCTTGATACATCTTTGAATTTCCAGGGTGAATACAGTACTTAGAATCATGGGCTTCTGACAGAATTTCCCCTCGTAGAGCTGGATCAGAAGGTACACAGATTCTGTCCTTGAACCAAATGGTTCCTTGTTCATCTTCATGGTGGTTGGTCTTGTAGCCTAGTTTCATCAGACCACGGAGATATTTGATCTCTTCACAATTTTTCTGAGCTTGACGGATGCGATCCGTGAGATCATACTGTATGCGGAGCTCATTCAATAAGCCGTGCGGTAGTATTTCAAGTTGGAAATCATCAATCTCTTCCTTGAGCTCAGGTGGTACGGATTTAGTGATCAAAGTGTGACAGTAGCTCTTGCGACCGAGAGCATCTGCGACTACATTAGCTTTCCCCGGATGATAGTGAATTTCCAGGTCATAGTCCTTGATCAACTCTAGCCAACGGCGTTGCCTCATGTTCAAATCTTCTTGAGTGAAAAAGTACTTCAAGCTCTTGTGATCGGTGTAGATGTCACACTTGTTGCCTATCAAGTAGTGTCTCCAGATCTTCAAGGCATGCACAACTGCTGCTAACTCAAGATCATGAGTTGGATAACGGTTCTCGTGTTCTTTCAACTGTCGAGAAGCATAAGCTATCACATTTCCATCTTGCATCAATACACAGCCAAGTCCTTGACGGGATGCATCACAATAGACCATGAAATCTTTGCTGATATCAGGCAATGCTAGCACAGGAGTTGTGGTAAGCTTCAGTTTCAATTCCTGGAAACTTTGCTCGCACTTGGGTGTCCATTCAAACTCCTTGGTCTTCTTCAGAAGGTTGGTCATTGGACGGGCTATCTTTGAAAAGTTCTCGATGAATCGGCGGTAATATCCAGCCAATCCCAAGAAACTCCTGATTTCTGTCACATTACAAGGTTGATTCCATTCTTTCACAGCTTCAATCTTGGCTGGGTCAACAGCTACACCTTTAGCTGATAGTACATGGCCTAGGAAGGCAACTTCCTGTAGCCAAAACTCACATTTGCTGAACTTTGCGTAGAGCTGATGTTGTGCTAGTTTCTCAAGTACAGTTCTTAGATGATGTTCATGTTCTTCAACGGTGGTTGAGTAGACAAGGATGTCATCAATGAATACCACCACGAACTTATCTAGTTCATCCATGAAAACTTTATTCATCATGTTCATGAAGTATGCGGGAGCATTCGTGAGTCCAAAGGACACCACGGTGAACTCATACTGACCATACCTAGTCACAAAAGCTGTCTTCGGTATGTCACTCTCTCAAATCTTCATCTGATGATATCCAGATCTGAGATCAATCTTGGAGAAATACTTGGCACCTCGAAGCTGATCAAGCAGATCATCAATCCTTGGTAGGGGGTACTTGTTCTTGATGGTAACTGCGTTCAAGTTTCGGTAGTCAATGCACATTCTCATTGAGCCATCTTTCTTCCTGACAAACAGAACAGGGGATCCCCAGGGTGAAGCACTGGGTCTGTTATATCCCTTCGAGATGAGCTCATCAAGTTGTTTCTTGAGCTCGGCCAGTTCATTAACTGACATGCGATAAGGTCTTTTGGCAATGGGTCCTGTTCCCGACAAAAGATCAATGATGAACTCTACATCACGGTCTGGTGGTATACCCGGTAATTCTTTAGGGAATACATCGGGATAGTCTCTGACCACAGGCACATCATGAACTGTCTTCTCCTCTTTTTGAGATTCTAAACTTGCTTTCAGGGCACATAGGATAGAGGTGGATTTTCCAGACTGGGGTTCACATCTAACAACTTGGCCTGATGGATGGGTCACTTGGACGTATCTAGGTGAACATGATATGATACCTCGGTGAATAGTTAACCAATCCATGCCTAAGATGACATCTAGGTTAGTGGAAGGTAATAGGGTTAGGTCGGCTTCAAAGGTAAGGCCCTCTATGGTAAGACTCACTCCCTTACATATGTGGGTGCACTTTAGGTCTCCTAAGGGTGAGCTGGTGATGATAGGCTTTTCACGTGGGGTTATAGGCAGGTCATGCTCTCGTGCAAACTTGGATGATATGTATGAACAAGTTGCTCCAGAATCAAATAGAACTGATGCAGTATTGCCATTAACTAAAAACATACCGTACACCACGTCAGGGGCAGCTTGTGCTTCCTCGGCATCCAGATGGTTGAGACATCCACGAGTAGCAGATCCCTTGAACTGAGACTTCTGTGCAGCTGAGTTCTGAGGGCACTCAGCGGCTTTGTGACCTGGTTGTCCACATGCAAAGCAGGTGAAAGGCATACCGCCTGTAGGGGTTGACGCGGGTGCCTTCCAGTTTCCAATGCTTGGTGCAAAGCGGTTCTGTGCTGGGCGTTCATTTGCTGAGCGGGGACGGTTGGAACGATCCTGAGTGTTGCGGTCCTGAGCATAACGGTCCCGGGTGTAACGATCCTGAGCAGGGCGGGAGTATTTGGCAGTGTAGCCTCCACTTCCCCTACTCGATCCAGGGTTGTTATCCCTGTTATGGCGAGAGCGTTCCCTGGATGGTGCATCTCTGCGGATCCTCTTGTGATCATGACCACGGAGAGACTCCTCAGGCTTACGCTTCCTCTCCCTGTACTCTTCTCCAGCTTCAGCACGGTCCTTCTCAATCTGGATGCAGCGATCCACCAGAGCACGCAATGTGTTGCTCTCAATACCGCCAAACTTTAGCTTGATGTGCGGGTTAAGTCCCTTGCGGTAGTAGTACAGCTTCTCCTTCTCAGAGTTCACAACATAGGGAGGGGCATAGCGAAGAAGATTGGTGAAATGAGTAGTGTACTCAGTCACCCTGTCCTTTCCCATCTTGATGTTGCGGAACTCCTCGGCTTTGGCCTCCATGATACCCTTGGGAATGTGATACTCAGTGAATGCTTCAGCGAACTCATCCCACGAGATGTGGGCAGGGTCCTCATGGGAGTCACTGAAACTGTCCCACCAGGCGCGTGCTGCACCCGTGAGCTGGTGTGTGGCAGCTCCAACACACTCATCATCGGTGAAAGTAGTGAGATCAAGCTTCTTCTCTATTTCCTTGAGCCAGTCATCGGCTACAAGCGGGTCAGGGTCAGTTCCATCATAGGTAGGTGGCCTTAGCTTCAGAAATCCCTCTAGCTTCCTTTGGAAGTCGTTCTGCTGACCTCCCTGGCGACGGTTTGCTCCTTCAACAAGAGCTGCAAGAAGCTGGGTCTGTTGTGCCATCACTTCCGCCAGGTTCGGTGGTGGTGGTGGAGGAATGTTCTCCTCAGGCGGTGGGGTATTCTCCAGGTGGAAGGGTATCCCTCCACGTCCACGACCATGGCCACGGCCACGGTTGTTGCCACCACGTCCCCCATTTGGTTCAACTGGTTTAGGGGTGGGCGCACGTCCTCGCTGCCTTAAGCGAATAGAACGGCGGTTCGGCATCTGCAACACGGATCATAGAGCGTTTAGTGCTTGTGCCATATGTGCTTATATTTCGATATGATTACATGATTTCAACGATTTAAAAAAATATTTATGCTATCCAACACTCATTACAAAAGAAGCAATAAGATTCATAAAGATGCAATAAGGTCCGAAACATTCATTACATGGTTTTTATTACATAGCATCATCTCCAGTAGCTACACTTGAAGACGTGCGAGAATCGTACTACGCATAGCATCTCATAATACATCTCATAAGGGGTACATCATGGGGTACAACTTATGGGAGCTACTAACATGGCTCATGACCATGCAGGATCATCTACTCTAACTCGTATACCGCAGCTGGGATACGACTGTTCTCGATCTCGATCTCCTCGTCAGACTTGTGAAGTCGGGACACGTACTTCAAGGCCTCGGCGAGCTCCTCAGTAGGCTTGGCTCCTGGTAGGGTAGGGCAGGCGTCTAGGTTGAGGCGAGTCGGGGCTAACTCAAACTCCTCTATCCTAGGCTTCGTCTTGCTGCGAATCTCCTTGGGTAGCTGATCCCACATACCCTTCATCTCCCTGAGGCGCTTCCTGTCAGACTTCTGCCAAGCCTGCCAAGTCCTCTCACACTTGTCCTGTAGGTACTCGTTCTGCCTGAGTGCCTCGATTAGGTGACCCTGGTTGCGAATGGCCTTCTTCCTGAACTCCTCTAACTCCTGAGTCATGGTCTTGTTCTTGGAATGGATTTTCAGCATATTAATCCCCTTGGACCTCTCTCTTTCTCCTCTACGGTTGATCTCAGCCTTCTTGTCGTCCAACTCTCTCTGCAACTCCAAGACCTTGCTATCGAGGTAGCAGTTGCTGTTGCCTAGGTCGGCTGCTTTGTCCTATAAGTCAGCGACCTCGGCTCTGTGGACTTCTTCACGACGGTTGAGCTTGTCTTGTAGCTGGGCAACTGTCTCAAGCAAACTAGCTCGCTCTTGTGCTCCCTGCAAGTCTCGCTCCTGGTACTCCCACAGAAGGGCCTGGTGCTGACGTCTCTTCTGCTCAAGCTGGGTCACGTACCTATCCTGCTCTAGTAGGTGGATAGCTGAGATGCGAAGGCATCGGTCCTCCTCTGCAAGGATAACTCTGCCTGCTGCGAAACTCTGCTCACTGGGGGTAAGGCTGAGGTCGAGGGCCTGGGGAAGTAGACAAAACTCTGTCGTCATCAGGTGCTCGTAGTGGTCCCTCATCACTCTGCGAAGTGCCTTGTGTGAGATAGCTTGTAGTCCCTCCTCGACTGTGTCCTCTATAGTCAACTCGGTGAAAGCTAGGACAGAAGGTAAGGTAGTGCTAGCTGGAAACTCCACTGTGGTGACAATCGGTCCTTCGATTCCTCCTTCCTTAGCTGGCTTCCTGGTGCAGGTGACCTTGACAAGCTCCTCGGGAACACCTAACGTGACGAGAACTCGGCAGAGGGTCTGTGCAAAACCCCTGAGCTCACGTAGGTCAAAGGTAAGCTTGGCGTGGTCCAGAGGTAGCGGTCCTAGAGGCGGCCAGTCGACGTTCGTTGTCATCTGCATGTTTCAAGGGGACATGTGTTAGCAGGTCAATAATAGATAAGCCTTGCATAAAAGTAAATGCAGGGTCGGTATATAACCGAAAGAGGGGCTGTTCACGTCCTATTCTATCGTCCATTTCTAAGGGTTTCGTCCTAAGGTCAAGTATGGCTCTGATACCAACTGAAACAACCCCGATTTCCACGATGGGAAATCCACAGAGTCAAAGTGTAATAAGACCGTGGTAGATCATATTACCCAAATTCCAGTCGATGATCACATCCATACATCGATAATATCAGAGTACAAATAGTGCGGAATTACATAAATTATTACATCGCCGCATTGGCAGAATCAAAAGTAGCATTCATTCAGAACAGCTTGAAGATAAGATCGCCAAACTCGAGCGTAGGAACGAATACCTCAACCGTCAATCTCCTCGGAGCTATACTCCTCAGCAGAACCTGTATGCCAAAATTTATCAGTACGATTTGTACTGGCCACTCCCAACCCTATGAGCATTGCTTTATGGTAATTGGATGCAAGTCGGATATATTCAAAAGGAACCTATAAGGCTGGGGTTTCCTATGTATTAGCATATCAAGTATATAATAGTATAGTCAGGTTTTAACACCGTTACCACACCCATTCCACCCCATTCCCATTCCAAAGCCAGGTTTCGACCCTGGGACCGATATACCACCATCTCCACACCTTTACCATACCACACCCATACCATCGCTCAGTCGATAGGCCAACTCCCTCTCGGCACTGTCTCAAGGCCCGTAGCCCCTGGCTACGACCGAACACTCACTCCTTGGGGGAAGAAGAGAAGGACTCATCTCATATCTAGTTTAAGCGAAACCCAGGAAAGGTCCATAGCCGACAAGTCGGCACATGTATCGATCGATCAACCATACACTCTGCAGAGGTTTTACATAACCACAAGATCCGCCTTCCTCGCTGACCGTCGTCAACTGGGCTGATTCCGGCCGCTTGCTAGCCTAGGATAATGCCACTCTACCATTCAGCCCTGGTTCACCCCAAGTCCGGTCTGGGGTGGCTGAAACTGTGAGTCATGAGCCGGGTCCACAAGGTCTCCATGAAGTCTCGGAAGGGTGTGGGGGAGATCCTCCGTACCCCGTACCTCCTTACACTGTCCGCTAACAACCTAGCAGTAGTGGCAATATCCTACCAAGTAGTCCGGCCGTCCCGCACCATATAGGGCGAGTGGTACGTAAGGCTTCCCGGTGAATCTGAGTACTAGTAAGTCCTTAGGGATGACCAAGCCAGAATGTCTCCATCAGGGTTTCCATTTACCGTGCCACCACAGCACCTCCACCCTGGGCTCCACCCACCATAGGTTCACACCCAAGGCCACCTCGTATACCATTTACCCACTACAGGTATCCATTTACCCACCACAGGTATCCATTCCAGGGGTGCCCAGGTAGCACCCTACGGCAAGACTTGCCCTAGGCTCGTCGTATACTCCAACTTGGTCGACACAACCCTCACCCTCCACTCACCCAAGTCACACACGCAGCACTCTCCCCGTAGTCCAGATAATACTAGTTTCCACCACGCATCAATGTAGTGCAAGCGTAGTAGAAGTAATAAGCAATGAAATATAGTAGCAAGCGTGTGACTAGCCTAACAGCTAGGTGAGCAGGGACAAGGTTGCGTCAAGGTAAAGGCCATCAAGAAGGCATACTACCATGCAAGTCCTATCACAGTGTGAATATAACAACATAGTAAAGCACTAGCAGTTCTATATTGGCCATGCGTAATAGGTGCTACGAAGTTGGGTGGGATGTGGCACCTTCAGTGTAGTCGTCTCCGTACTCCTCTCGGTACTCACGATCCTCGTCCGTCCGGTTTTCCTCTGAGTCTGCAAACGATCGCATTATAGTCGCGTTAGCGACGTCTATAGAATAGCACAAAGAAGCAATGAAAATTCAAAAGAGCCAAATGTACTCAAACATGGGTTCATTGCGTAGAGCTTGATTTTAGATGAATTTTGGTCCTGGTTTCGTATTTTTCCGAGGTCGTATGAATTAGTTATGAATTTCCGAAGTTTAAATCTATTTCCGAAAATGGAAAAAGGCTAAATTAATCCTGGGCTGACACGTGTCACACTGTGACTGGTCCACGGTGGTCTCGGCAAGCGAGACGGAGTCTCGGTGGCCTCGTCATGTGGTCTCGGCGAGCGAGACGGAGTCTCAGCGGCCTCAGCATGTGGTCTCTACGAGCGAGACGGAGTCTCAGCGGCCTCTGCATGTGACCTCGGCGAGCGAGACGGAGTCTCAGTGGCCTCTACATGTGGCCTCTACGTGTGGCCTCTACATGTGGCCTCTACATGTGGCCTCTACGTGTGGCCTCTACATGTAGCCTCTACATGTGGCCTCTTCATGTGGCCTCTACGTGCGGTCTCTACGTGTGGCCTCTACATGTGGCCTCTACATGTGGCCTCTACATGTGGCCTCTACGTGTGGCCTCTACATGTGGCCTCTACATGTGGCCTCTTCGTGTGGCCTCTATGTGTGGTCTCTGCGTGTGGCCTCTATATGTGGCCTCTACGTGTGGCCTCTACATGTGGCCTCTATATGTGGCCTCTTCATGTGGCCTCTACGTGTGGCCTCTACGTGTGGCCTCTACATGTGGCCTCTTCATGTGGCCTCTACATGTGGCCTCTACATGTGGCCTCTACGTGTGGCCTCTACACGTGGCCTCTACGTGTGGCCTCTACGTGTGGCCTCTACGTGTGGCCTCTACGTGTGGCCTCTACATGTGGCCTCTTCATGTGGCCTCTACGTGTGGCCTCTACATGTGGCCTCTACATGTGGCCTCTACGTGTGGCCTCTACATGTGGCCTCTGCATGTGGCCTCTGCATGTGGCCTCTGCATGTAGCCTCTGCATGTGGCCTCTGCACGTGGCCTCTGCATGTGGTCTCTACACGTGGCCTCTGCATGTGGTCTCTACACGTGGCCTCTGCATGTGGCCTCTGCATGTGGCCTCTACACGTGGCCTCTGCATGTGGCCTCTGCATGTGGCCTCTGCATGTGGTCTCTGCACGTGGCCTCTGCATGTGGCCTCTGCACGTGGTCTCGGTGAGCGAGACGGAGTCATAGTGGTCTCGGCATATGGTCTCGGTGAGCGAGACGGAGTCATGGTGGTCTCGGCATATGGTCTCTGTAAGCGAGACAGAGTCACGGGTCTCTACATGTGGTCTCTACATAGGGTCTCTACATACGGTCTCTACATGTGGTCTCTACATAGGGTCTCTGCATGTGGTCTCTACATGTGGTCTGTTCTAGTGGTCCTAGTGCCTCGTTCCTTGTTCAGACGGCTAGCAGACGACATGGTGAAGTAACGACGGTGACCAAAAGGCGTGGTGGAGTCCGCGAGCGGTGGTGGTGCACGGCGGAGCTCCGGCCGAGGTCCGGTGCTCTTGGCCAGGGCGCTGTGGCCTGCTAACGGAGTCTCGGTCTACGCAGCTATCTTCTGGTCATCACGATGATGCTTTACGGCTACGTTCCAGTCTAGCGAGGTGGTCGAGTGAGCCGGTGGTGGCTGCGCCATGGCGGCGGCGTTGTGAGCGCGGTGTGAGTGTGCTCGGCTACAGCGTCCATGGGGCTAGGAGGGGTCTACGGTGTGGTCGTGGATGCTGTGCTTGTGTATCCAGAGGCTGGAGATGGCCTTGGCCTACGCGCTCACGGTGTGGAGCGCCATGGCCGGAATAGCAGAGTCCGGCGGCGAGCAGGGGAAAATCGGGCGCTCACCGTAGGTGTCGTGGGAGATAGGATGGCGGTGCAGTGGAGAGTCGTGGCTGTGTAGAGGCGATGCAGTGCCGTGCTGAGCAGCTACGTCGATGTAGCTGATCGGGGCGACGCTCCTGGTTCCGGCGAGGCGTGGTTCCGCTTCTCCTTTCTTGCTCCGGCAGCGGTGTCCTTCTCCGCGCCTCTCCTTCTCTCTTCCTTCTTTCTCTCCTTTCTCTGGCTCGGTGAAGTGGTTGGCCACCAAGTGGCGGTGAGGCGATGGGGCGAACGCTAGGGCAACAGAGGGTCGTGGCTTTTATAGCCGGAGCTCTAAGCTCCCATGGCGGATGACGGAACGGCTGGTGATGTGCCGAGCACATCGGACGGCTCTCGTGCGCGGGGGCGGTTGCGTGGGCACGGCGCTAAGGTGGGGGATAGGGTCATGCGATGTGCGTGAACCTGGGCCCGCGTCTGCTGCTTTGGTCGGGGCTCGGTCGAGAGATGAGGCTGGCGTGGGGAAGAAGATGATCCTGTAGCTGGGCGGCTGACAGGGGGGCCCATCTGTCATCTTGTCCTGATGCGGCGGCGTGCGGTGCGTGACGGCTGACGGGCGGGTCCGGCTCGTTAGTGACGTGCACGTACGGGCGGTGATGCTGGGCTGGCTGGCTGGGCCGGTCGAGGCAGGCTGGGCCGGTCGAGGCAGGCTGGGCTGAGCTGCTGCCTCCCTCTTCTTACCTTTAGTATTATGTTACACTTCTCTCCTGTATATAAATCAAAGTGGCCTACTTCTCCTCTGATAAAATGTTCCATGGTGATAAACATTGGTCAAAGTATTTATTGGGATATTAATTCCATATTAGTTCTTTTATTTATAAACACATATTTGTTAGCTTTTATTTAATCAACACATAAATCAAGTAAAATCCAAATCACCATGTTGAATATAATGCAACTTGATGTATGCTATGTGGTAAAATAAATTCTAGGTGATGAGGTGAGATACTCATGCCAGTCATGTAGGTTTAGTTAGTGCAAGGTTAGGGGTTTTCCTACATGCCACATCATCACTCAAGGGTTTTAAAGAAAGAAAAATTTTGTAGTTGGGATTTTTGGTGTATGGATTTTTGGGTTGTTACACATATGTTTGGCTGGACTTTAACCCAGTCCATGTCCATCCAAGTGGATGGGCTTCGATAACACCTCTTAAACTTAGTTACGTTATATCGGAGGTTTGGCATTAATTAGAAGTATTAGACATAGATTAATTATAAAACTAATTACACAGATAGAGACTAATTTGGGAGACGAATCTATTAAGCGTAATTAGTTCATAATTTGACAACAATGTGCTACAGTAATATATATGTTAGTCATGAATTAATTAGACTTAATAGATTCGTCTCACTAATTAGTCACTCTAGTGACATTAGTTTTATAATTAACTCATATTTAGTCTAGTATTAGACAATCCTTTAGTTCCGATATGACACTAAAGGATCAGATTTTTAATTATATATTTTTTGCGTTAATTTTTTTTAATTATATTGCTACAGACATCAAGTTTAATTTCGCCGCGTTACATCATAAGCAAATTAAGTGCTTCTATGGATAAATTTGATCTTTGCAAAGAATTTGCATTTGCACGCCTATTAGGCTGAACAATTATTATTCGAGTTCTTATAATACTTTCCCCCCTACTACGAGTGAACTCTCAGGTCGCACACAATGGAGATGCTTATACAAGGAAATTAAGTTTTATCACCAGGCCATATACACGGGGTGCTTACATAGGGATGAAAATGGTACAGGAAAATCAATTCGAGTTGTTTTCTCGACAGCTTTCGCGGATCAGTATTTTAGCGAGAACGTTCCCGACGTAGAGTACCAACACATTTGGGTTCCCAGCGTTATAACAGCAGCTAGTGCCTTCACTATTTTATAAGTGCCGCAACTTCTGTTGCCCGCTTGGGGAGGCGAGGTGGCGCTATTTACAGTGCAACTTGCTACTGCGGTGTTGACATCGTGGGCTGCAGTGGGCCGTTTACCAACTTGCGCAAATAGCGAAGGGACGCTCACCATGCATGTGGACAGGAAGCCTGGTAGGGTGTAGCCGTACGTTTCAAAATTTTATTCATTCTTCTCAGGTTTCACCTCTGTTCTCCATTTAATCAGCCTGTTCGCTAATTGGTTTCTGGGTTGATAAACTCGATTGATGCTGGTTTATTGTGAGAGAAAAATATTATACCATGACTGATAAACCCTGACTGAAACCAATAAGCGAACAGCTGACTTTACCATCCTCGATTGTTATCCACGTGTATCCGACCATACTATATTGTTCGTGATATCAGAGCATCCCGTTTTTGTTTTCCTGACCAAGTATTCCTTATTCCAATTATGTTTTTTATATAAATGCGAAATAAAAAATGGTTAGAGGGCCACGGCCATGGCTGGAAGAACCTTGATATTGTCTAGAGAGGGATGAATAGACCTGCTTAAAATAAACTCGAGCAAAAGTTAAATTCTAAATGCGGCACTGCTGCACTTAATATGCAGCGTTGCCGCACTGCCTCACTGCCTCACTGAGAATGCAGCACTGCCATGCCTGCAAACAAGCTCGGCCCGAACTCAAACCAAACTTGGAGATGTGCTTGGAGATGTCCAGTAGCAAGTCCGCTAAGTACCTGCACTCACAAACACACACTACTAAGTAGATCGAATGCAACACAAATAATGCAAATCAACACAAGAGAGAGGACACGCGATTTATCCCGTGGTTCAGCTCGCCACCAAGTCTTGCATATGTCTACGTTGTTGAGGAAGCCACAAAGGCTTTGGGTCTCTTCCAACCCTATCCTCTTCTCAAGTCCAACGTCGAGGTTGAACTTGAGGTTTCCACTAAGATCTTTGGGTAATACAAACTTTTCCACGGCTCACCATAAGCGGGAGCTCACCGGACGACGCCTAGCCGTCTAGGGGGTTTCACCTCAAGAGTAACAAATGCGCAACGAAGATTGACGAAGCCCGACAAGTGCTCAAGGTTTTGCTTGCTCCAATCAATTCTCTAACACTTAATTACACACTAATCACTCGCTCTCATAAAGAGAGGGGTTAGAGAGAGCTCTCATAAGGCTTGGGAAGGGTTTGAAATATTTAGAGCATCAGCAGCCTCACCAGAAGGTGTGGGATGGGTATTTAGACCCACCCCAAACAAACTAGTCGTTGCAGTTTAAAAACTAGCCGTTATGACATGTACAGATACGGTACTGCTGTGCCGACTCGCGGCACTGCTACGAAAATTCGCGACACTGTCGCAGCTCTGAAAAACAGCATAGGTCACCTCACAGAAAATGCCATAACTTTTTACTCCGAACTCTGTTTTCAGTGATCTTGGACTTCCCAAAAAGCTTATTTCAAGGGCTACCTAGCCCAGCCAAAAACAAGCCCCAAGATCAACAAGTGCATGTATGTGTGCTAATGTGTTTATCTCATGTTAACACTTGGATTCGGTTAGTTTGAGTACTTGAGACTTGTCTATGATTCGTATTGCATTCTTCTTGATAGTACGTCATACCTATACTCAAGATCAAGAGAATTTAACCATTTCAACTTCTTGAGTCTTTAATGTCTTCATATGTCATTTCTTCTCAGTATCACTTCATGAGGGGTTGCAGTCAACTTTGTCTCTTCTTTTTGAACAAACATACGTTGAGCATGTGACTTGCACCGTTTCCATATATATAAGTTCACCTTATGGCTTCAAGTCACTTCTAATGATGATTTGATCCTCAACACAATATGACTTCTCATAGCTCGATTAGTTTCTCGACTCAATGTAAGTACCCTCTTCTTCATCTTCGCCATGGTACCTCGGTCCTGAAGCCATTGCTTAACCTTCACCTTTGCTTAGTCCCTTGAAGCTCTTTCCTTGCTATCTTCACCCTATCGAGCTATATTCAAGTCACGTCATATTAAGCATTCATTGAAAACCCATTTCTTCAATATTATGATCCTTACTTGAATATCAGCTAGATATGAATGTTGAGATCATTCAAGTTTCAGTTGGATTCACATAGATTGATATATATGAATCAACATTAATATGGTCAAGCCAATTCACGATTCCTTATGTCCTCTTTATTTTGGCTTGACACTCTTAACACTCACTTCAATATCTATCTTCATACTTCTAGCTTGGTCAAATCAATGCAAAGTGATTTTCCAAATCTTTATCCATTACAAGCAAACCAACATAGAGACAAACTTATATCCAATATGAGTTGTGTCCTTTGTTATTTAACCTTTGGTTGGTATTTCTTCACTTATGCATTCTTGACTCATTCTTCAATCCTTGATCAAAGCTAATCCACTATCAAACTATTATTGTTTATGCAAAGCAAGCCATTATTGAGACCAATCCAAAATCATCAACTCATGTCTCATTTATCATTTACCAAATATGCTTGCTTTCTCATGATACTATGATATCCCATAATATAGAAACCATTTCATCAACTCCATTTGCATTGTTGTCTCTTTCTTAAACTATATTGTTTCCATGATCTTTTAACACAACAATACACAATTTTGGCCTTGATTTGAACATTATGTAGAATATCATCAAGTTTGCCTTCTTGTTGAACCTATATATACTTCTCATTCCACAATCCACAAGTATATGCAACAAACTCAATTTCCTGTTCAACACTTAGCAAACTTGTTAGACATTTAATGGTGTTGTTATTCAATTCACCAAAACCACTAAAGGGCTAGATGTACTTACAATGGTGCCTAATACCACCACCACCGTGGTGCGCTGAGGGCGGCGTCTGCCTCGTCGTCGCCATCGCCATCGCCATCGTGCCCCCACCACCCACCCCCGCCACCGCCGTGGCGCCCTAAGCCGTTGGTTGTGCCGAGGTTCGGCGTGTGGGACGAGCAGAACACGGCCATGGCGACACAGGGCTTCACGGTGTAGTTCAAGAAGGTGAAGCACCACCGAAAGGAGGCCAGGATCGTCCCCGCACCACCGCCCGTGCAGCTGTCGAAGCTGCTGTCGCTCGACCACGCAGCGGTGGCGCTGCGCCCATGCACGCGGCGACACGGGAAGAGGAAGGCCAAGAGGTCCTTCATGTCTAGGTGCCTGTTCCCAAGGGTTAGAGAGTGGGTGATGCGATGAGTACCTGGTAATGGTTCAGGCCAAAACAAGTTTGAGTGGGTTGGTTTTTCGTTTGGGCCTACACTGGTTGGGTGGAAATAGACTGAAAAGTTTAATGGGCTGGTTTGGTTTGTGATGGTAGTTGTAAAGGGTTGGTTCAGTTTGGAACGGATTTCAAGCAGGTTCATGGCCTTGACCACACTGCCGCCCTCCAGGCGAGACCGTTGCCCTCTAGATTGGCTGTGAAGCGGTCTACATGCACGGTGGTGTAGCCGGTCATGTTCCCTAGAGCACGGCTGAGGCGCGGCTTCATGGCGAGCGGCAAGCGGAAGAAGTTAGCGGTGCCATCGAGCGGAGACCTACTCGAGCATGCCATAGATACCTATGTGGCACGGGCGATGGGTGGGGTCCAGGCCGTGCCCCGTCACCTGGAAGACCTACTTGAGCATGCCCTGGAGACCTGCTCGATGGCATGGTAAATCTAGCATGGTCACCACGCATGGCGCCGTGGCGGCATCGATGTCGACCACCGGTGCCTCCAGCTCCCTCTCCGATGAGGCCAGAGTTTTGGCATGGCCGCATGGGACCAGAGAAGCAGCTCCCTCTCCGACGTCGATCGACTTCACATTTGCTGTTGTTGAACTAGGTGCACTTTAGTAGGCAGCAGAGTGCGTTGGCTGTACCAGTCTCAAATCCATTCGAAACCGTGGTTTGAGCACCGGGTTGGTTAAGTTTGGCTTTTATATGATGCGTGCAGTCCAGGGTGGATTGGTTTTTGTGGGAGAATAAGTGCTGACAGGTCAGTGTGGTTCCATAACACTTGTATTTTCACTTGTCACTAGATCCACTTGCATTTCTACCACGGGGTCATGATAGTAACTATAACAATTAGCGAAAGCAACTACTAGTTACTAAACACAAAAATGTGATATAAAGTCCAAATAATTCCAAGCTAGACATCTAATATAGACTATGATTTTAGGTAATCCGTCTTTGAGATTTGTAATTCCATAACTTCTACGAAATGATTTTTTTGAAATTTTATTTCTATAACTTTTTTTGATAAAGTCTATTCGATACTTACTATACTAATAACAATGTAGTTTGATTTTACCTCCCTGGAGGCTGACATGATGCCATCTTGGATTAAAGCGCCTTGCAAGCCATCTAAAGAGCAAAAGCAATCGATTTCAGTAGCTGTGGTAGATAAGCCATCAGATTTTATAGTTAGAGGATGTAAATCGAAGCACAACAAAAAGTTGATGCAAGTGGCTAAGTGAGGATGTTTTTTCCTCGTTCGAAAGTCAAAATCCTTCCTTCCTAGGCCGGACTATTTCCTTCTAGCCCACCTTCTCGTCCCTTTCTTTTTCATTCGGCCCAAACGGCCTCAACACCGCGGTCTCATGCAGGACGTGACCGCCTACCTCAACTCCATCGTGCTCACGCTAGCTGGTTCAGGTGCCCAGATAGAGATGGCAGCAGGTCAGGTCTAGGCCCAAAACCCACGGGTTTTAGACCAGCGGGGGTGGGTCTAGTTCTTGCCCCATGGGTTTTCGAGTTTGGGGACTTGAAATGGGGCGGGTCGGGAGCGGGTTTTGAATCTCCCCCGTGGGGACTCGTCAGAGACCTGAAGTTAAGGTTCTTGTGCTAAAAAGCCCACCAGGCCAGCCCAACTAAGCCTAAGTTTGTTTCCCCCTTGACGGGGACCAATACTAGGGTACCCAAAGAGGAGCTAATGGTCATCAACATTGATTCATCCGAGCAGTCAAGAGCGCGACTACAGCTCAAACCGACCCCCAGGTGCGTGGGCTTCGCCTCGCCCGACCTCTAGGGCAGGCTCCGTCTTGCCCGACCCCGAGACCGCGGGCTCCACCTCTCCCGACCTCAAGGCTGTGGGCTCCGCCTCGCCTGACCCCAAGCCCGTAGGCTCTGTCTCACCCGACCCTTGGGTTTGTGCTCCGTCTCGCTCGACCCCTCGGGTGCGGGCTCCGTCTCGCCCGACGAGGACCCATACCGCCGCCAACCACTCTAGATCCAAGCGTATGTACCTAGGTCAAAACTCTGACACCAAGGAAGAGACCGGCATGCCTCAATGTAACCCGTGGCCATGACAGACCATAGCTGAGGATTCACATCAAGAATAGCGTCGGGCGTGTCGGTGCTGTTCTGCCTAACCCTTGTACGAATGCTGACAGACGCGTTAGTTCACCACGACGCCCGTCGGGACGTAATGGGGCACCATGACTAGCAAATGACGCCTACGTATGGTGCCAGTGACGAATAGGGCCGTGATGTGGAGCCATCCCTAGTGACATCTATAGGGTCAGTGGGACCCGCATGAAGGAGAGTAAGGACCCGGTGATCCTGGAAGCCTTCCTCTCTCTGGTTCTTCTTCTTTTTCTCCGCTGTAACCTGCGCTTTCCCTTGGCCTATAAAAGGGAAAGCAGGGCGCCCCATGAGAGGAATGCCAGATCTGCACAAGACCCAGACCACGAGATAGAAACACATAAGAACACGATACAAACACACGGCTAAGCAGCGCTCGAGCTCTCAGCCCCTGTTCACTCCTTTCATCAGAGACTTGGGATCCTTTTCCTCTCTCGCCTGTTTGTAACTCCTACTGCAAATCAAGTGCCGGTAACACGAGCAGCAGCAAACTAGACGTAGGGATGTTCTATCAGAACCAGTATAAACCCTTGTGTCCTCCGAGCACACCATCCAAGCCAGACGCGTAAATACAAAATTACTCGTCGGTGGTCCGAAAACACCGACAGTTGGCGTGCCAGGTAGGGGTCTTTTACGCATCTCGATGTCCACACTAGGCCTCGGATGGCTAGTTATGGTGACAGCTAGGTCCCGGGCGTGCATGTGCGCTTTGGGAACTTAGACTTCAATGTTATGATGGAGGGAGAGTTGGTGCAGGCTCCCGTCGTCGTCCAACCTCTCCACTACGCCAGCCTCGACGCGATCACTGAGGTGCTTGAGGGGCTATAGCTATACGCATCGGAGGCCCATGCCCTCGGGAGCGACTAGCTCCTTACCTTCAATTATGGGAGGCTAGAGCGCCAGCTCAGCGCCTTCCTGGGACCCCGACCGTTCTGGGAGGACCTGGGCCACCTCACCTTCTCGTTCGCCAACGTCATGACACAGCTTGTCAGAGGAGAGCCGCTCTCCCCGGAATACCTCATTCAAAGTGCCCCGACAGCGCTCCTGTGCAGTCTGCATAACACCACAGAGACCGTTGGCCACCTTGCGACACAACGCACGCCCTCATCCCCTACGAACGACAAGTTTGTGGGGATAACCGAATATGTCGCGGAATCTTTTCATGACCTCCTCGCTGGAGAATCGGAGTCACCCTCCAACTCTAACTCCAGCGGGGGGAGCCATCACCCCTCGCGTGAATGTTTCATGGCAGGTACCATCGAGGGATACATCGAAAGCATCCATGAGGGAGAGGCTGCCCCAACAAACGACCTCGACAACGAGGTCGAGGGGGATGCAGGGCCCCACCTCACCTACGGGTAGAGCAGCTGAAGGCCCAGCACCAAGAGCTCGAGGAAGCGTGGCTCTAGCTCAAGCAGGAACGCACGGGGCTTGAGCGAGAGATCGAGCGCCACAGAGACGGTGGGCGTGCATGCGCCGTGACCTGCGATGTGAACCAGAGGATCATCAAGGACGGCGAAGTTCTCCCACACTTCACCCGGGAAAGCTAGAACATCGCTGCCACGGTGGCCTTGCTCCGGGGGCTTTCGAGGCCCGCGATGCTTGAGGATCATCAGGCCCATCGCGTGATTCACACGCTACTTGAGCGTGCGGCGATGTAGCAGGCCAAGAGCTCGCTGTCCCGACGACGCGAGCTCGACGCCAGCTAGCGCGCACCCTCAGAGCGACCCAACATGGACATGTCAGTCCACCAGGCATAGCAAGGTGGTAGGCCATGCGCCGCGGTCTCGGTGCATGAGCGTCTTGGCCTCCACCATGACACACGTGACACCCTCGACGCCCGCAGGCGTACCCATGGCGATGCGAGAGAGGAGGCTAGCCACGGCCACCACCCTCGTGATGGCAGACGCTACGATAATAACAAGAACCAAAGCCTAAGCCCTGACTTGTTGGAACCTTAGGCTTAACACATCCTCAAAGCTGCAACGTCCCGAAATACTCTGCGGAAACGACCTCAGACTGCCCTCCCCCACCGTGACTCCCTCCGTGCCGCCCAGACGTTGCCCTCCGCGCCGCCCGGGCGTGGCTTCGTGGTGCCCTGCGTGCGGCCGTGCCCACTGTGTCGCCTCCTCCGATCCCGGCACCGCCGGCCGCCTCACCATCCCCATCCCCACTCGCCTGTTGTACCCCATCGATATATGCGGCATCCGTGGTTTGCTCCCTCATCACGGGAACGGATGATTCCTTCTCATATCCAGCGATCCAATCCCATCAATCCATCCTCCTCCTGGCTAAGCAACCGGCGCACAGATAGATCCCGCCCCGCCGCCGCCTCAGGTGCCCCTGCCCGCCGCAGTTCCCTCGAGATCGGCCGCCATGGAGACCGATGACCATGGAGGGCGGAGGCCATCGAGGAAGCCCGCCGCTTCAACTTCCTTCGGCCTGCAATTTATTTATTGCTTTGCTTATTTGCTGCTCTTTATTCCTCCGCCGTGTGGAATCCAACGTCGATTACGCCGAGGCGTGCAGATGGGGCTACGACAAAAGCTCACTACCTTCGCCGCACCGACGCCGGACGCCGCCACCGCTGCAGGTATACATACACCATATGCATCCTATCTAGCCTGCATTGTCATGTGATTTATTTACAAACCGCCGTATCCAAATTTGCTTGATGGCGGCCTCGGCCTGCAGCAGCAGAGGAACCACCACCGAGGGAAGGGGATGAAGGAGCCTGATCTGAAGAAGAGGAAGAAGAACGAGGAGCAGGAACCCACACCGCCGGTAGTGGACGCCACCGGTGCCACCGTCGGAGCCGATAAACATGATGCATCAGATCAACCGGATGTATTATCAGAGCCTGTTGCTGCTGGAGGTGGTGGTGGTGAGGCCCGCTCTTCTTTTTCTTTATCTCAACCGAACTGTCTAATGATCGGTGAAACCATGGATGCTTCCTTATCTCAAGTCGTTTTCTGGCTTCTGCAGCCGAGGCCTGTACACTGGGTAAGCATGTAGCTGATGCTTCAAGCTCCGATAATGACAGGAAGGACGGCTCGAAGAAGACGAATAAGAGGAAGACGGATCAAGTGACTGCTGATGGAGAAGAGGCACGCTTGTTCTTGGTGGATAATACCACCTGCTGCACGGTGGTGGGTTTTAATGATGGTGTGATCAATGATAATGGTGCTTCCATTGATCACAAGAAGGAAGCCGGGAGCAGGGTCGTTCAGGACATGGGCTCACCAAGAGACTCTGCAATGATGAGTTTAGCACAGGGAGGAAGAAGAAGCTACTTATGCTGGATCTTAATTGCCTGCTTGCCGATATCAACCAAGACAAGCACAATGCTCACTTGTCACATGGAAAGTTCAAAGGCAAGCTAGGTAAAGCGTCCGACAATTCTGTCCTTCGTAAAATCATTTTTTGTTGTCTCTGTACTGTTACAATACGCCTGAATTAGATTGGTAGCTAGCTTGAAAAATGATTTGTCATGGTGATGAATTTGTTTCATGCAGCAAGTTTTGAGTTGATAGGGAGCATGGTTTATATTTCTGAAGAAACTTAGATAGCGCACTTGAATATTTATAAATACTATTTCTGTGTGCTGCGAGTCTGCAACTACCAATGTAGGTTGTTGGTCTGTTGCTGTCTAGTTTATTCTGAATAAATGAACCTTTATGAACTCAGCCAATCCTATGTTGTCAATTTAATTGTTATCTCTGGTACTAATGTAATCTTAGTCTCATCTAAAGTCTTTGGCTAACTTTTTGGTCTCTCTTCTAGGAAGATTTTTTTGCCAAGAATGCCGACACGGCTAGAGTATATTTTTGGGTCTATCTTCTGGTAACTGGATCATGTTCACTTTCTCCAGATTCTTATGTGTTTCTGCTCTTGTTCAGGAAAAAACAACATGTATGATTGAGTTTTTCACCAGGCCTTTATGCTTTGGACAGCTTGCCCTGCTTGCTTTTCCTCATCTGTTTGAGAGATACATTTAAACCAGACAAGAGAAAATTTAAAGATCCAACAAGATTGTATGCTCCTGGGCGAATGTATCATATAGTTGTTGTCAAGTCTACCATTTTGATATTGTTGCTAAATAAATTGTCAATGTATTTTTTATGGCCTACTTAGACTGTAATATTTTTTATATTGTTGCTAAATAAATTGTTAAATGTATTGTTTATCCAGCCTACTTAGACTGTCACATTTTATCAGTTTATATATCTCTCTTCTTAGCCAGGAGAGTGAGAGATTGAAGCAACCATTAAATTCAGTAGGGGTGAGTGCAGCTTGTTTTTGCAATCTTTGACAAATTGTTGATACACGAGAAGCTGACATGCACCTTTTTTTTGGTGTCATTCCAGATCTCATAACTACAAGGTGAACATAAATTATGTTATTTTCTCTTTTATTTTTTTCCTAGAAAGTCCCTTGTTCATCAATAATGCCATGATCAAACTACATGACACTCAGATTGTAGTCACATGAAGAACGCTACCTGGCCATGTAGATTATGGTTTGATAATCTGATCGGTGCTAGAACATTTGTCGGATTGTTTTATTACATGACGTGTTTCCTTGATGTAGTAGTTATAATTGATCCTAGGTTTATTTGCCAATCTTAAAATTAAGAAGCAATTTAAAATTTTTGTATGAAATAATAAGTTCTGAAATGAAATTTATTTTTCATCGGAGTTAAATGCATCTATTTTCTCATTAGAGTTTTATGAAGAATGAGCCTTTAGCACTTAGCAAGGCTAGATGCATCTCAAGCAATTGTTCAGAACATCTGCCATTTTCGTGGAGCAAACCACAAGTTTCCATAGCTATCGGTTTCTTTGTCCATCAAAAATTAAAGAAGACCACCAGATGGCATTGTCACGCAGATGGTGGTCCTCCGATAAAATAATAGGAGAGTTTGTAAGGCTACGACGCTGGACTTTCCGCGCTTGTTGTGAGAGATGTTACTTCAACGTTTGTATTTAATCGCACAATATTATTATTTTATCGTGCGATTCGTCTGTTTTTAGTATAAAAATTTAGCTGTGCCGTTGTTCGAAGAGGGTCGAGGGCTCATGTGGTTGGTGCATCACTGCGTATGTCGTACCTTTGGGATTTCATGCCATCTAAAATTGGGGCGCAACATGAGGGCAAAGAGCGACCCGTGATTTGCAGAATACTTGTTGCGCGTCGGTGGAGGATCTGAGGAGGCGACTGTTGATGATGAAATTCGTCTTCCTCATGATATATGCATAGTTTTGACTGTGCGGTGGATGATCTGCACAACTACTACCCTGATGAATTCCTTAACACTTTGACACCCAATAGTCTACCTCCACATGTGTTGAAGCTGAAGATTGGTTGTCCGGTCATATTGCTTAGGAACATTAATCCTGTAAACGAACTTTGTAATGGTATCATGCTTATCATACGGGGGTTTCAAAAGAATACCATAGACGCGGAAATTGTGTTGGGACAGCAAGCTGGAAAGTGGGTTTTTCTGCCTCGTATACCCCTATGCCCATCGAAAGATGAGATGTTCACTTTCTAATTTAAGCGAAAGTAGTTCCCTATCCGGCCTAGCTTCGCGATGACCGTTAACAAGTCGCAGGGGCAGACTATCCCTAACGTCGGGGTATACTTGGCGGAACCAGTGTTCTCGCACGGCTAATTGTATGTGGCGCTATCAAGAGCTACGACAAGATTGGACATTAGGATCCTAGCCGTGCCGACTGCTGAGAAGGACGTAAACAAGGGGAAAGGGAAAGTGAAAGAGAAAGGAAAGGGGAAGAAGAAAGCGACAAATGATATGTTCACAAAGAATATCATATATAAAGAGGTTTTAACTCCATAAAAGAGGTAATGCATCACATGTCGATACATATTTTTTTAGATATCAAATGATAATTTAAGTTTAAAAATTAACAAACAATTTATATGCAGAATACTTCTAACTACAGCTTCAGCCATCTGCATGCTTCAGCTGCAAGAAGTCAGACGCCGCATCTTGGACTAGAAAATCTTCTGGATCATCGTTGATTGGTGACCAACTACAGCTTGGTATTCGTGCAAAGCACGTTCTCTTAGTCGAACTATTGAGAGATTAGATTCTTATTTGTAAAATAGATTCTAAAACATTTATTATGAAACATAAACTTATTATGATTATCTTTCCGTAGCACTTGATTTCTAAAGAAGTGCAAGCTTATTTTTCGTGTATCATAGGCATGAAGTGATGCGATAATTGAAGTTGATATTTTAGTTTTGTATTCAAATTTAGAGTTATATTTTAACTATCTATCTTTCGTAAAGACTTATATAATATTGATTGTAACATTATGATTGCTGTATTTATTTTAGATAACAGTATAACATACGTTTATATATATATTATCGTAGTATTATGTGTTCTTGTTATAACGCAAGGATATTTACCTACAAACTTTTATAACGACACACCCTCGTCAACCAAATCGACACCAGTCCTGTCCTTTCTCCTTTTTCCTCCCCTCTTCCCAGTCCCGTGCCGCCGCACGCCCGCTGCTGCTGCATCGCGCTCGCGCATTCCCTGCCCCGCGGAGCCCCTGACGAGTGACGACGAGTCGAGGACGCGGCGAGCCCCGGTCCGCCGCCACCCTTGCTGCCCCTGCCCTCCGCCGCCCCTGACGAGGAGTCGAGGACGCGGCGAGCCCCGGTCCACCGCCGCCCCTGCTGCCCCTGCCCTCCGCCGCCCCTGACGAGGAGTCGAGGACGCGGCTGCTGGATCCTCTGTCGTCTGCGGTCTGGCCCTGAAGAGGACGAGAGGACGCGCCAAGCCTCCGACGGATTCGCCCCAAGCACCCAACGGCCAACCCAAACTCCGGTCTCCACGGTCACGGATCCAATTCCAAGGTGAGAGCGAGACACACTGGTCTGTATGTGAATGTATGTGAATACTGAGTATTGGTGTTTTTTTCTTTCAGAAAGGGGAAAATGTCTACTCCTGGTACATCTTCGGCTGCTGGATCTCAAGCTGCAGCTGCTGGTGCATCTTCGGCTGCTGGATCTCAAGTGCAAGCTGCCGACGACGTGCGCGAGCTCCTCCTCTCTACCACAGCCGACGCCTCTGACCCGTCCACGCCCCTCTCAGCGCCCGACCTCCGCCTCCTCATCGACCGCCTACGCCTCCGCTCCGACCGCCTGCACGCCTCGGCCCTCTCCTTCGCTGCCTCTAACCGCGGGGCCCTTGCCAACGCGCTCCTCCGCGCAGCCTCTGCCGCCGAATCCTCCGCCTCCTTCAAGTCTTCCCTCGACTCCGCGCTTGCCCCGCTCGCCTCCTCGCCCGACCTCTCCGACCTCAGGGCCCTTGCCGACCGCCTCCTCGCCGCCCGCCGCGAGCTCGCCGAGCGACAGGAGCACCTCGCTGCTGCCTCCACAATTGCTTCGCTCGCCGCCCGCCTCCGCGAGGCCCGTGCCGCAGCAAGCCCCCTTGACAGGGCCACTGCCGTCGCTGAACTCAAGACCTTCCTGATCGATCCTGACAGATCTGGATCTGGTCAAGACGACCCGGTCGTATTTGGGCTCCTCAGGAGCGACTGGGAGCAACTTGTAGACGAGGTGACGAGGAAATTCCGCTTTAGAATGATTCAGCTTATGTCAGGGTTTGCATTTGTGCTAATCGTTGTTGTTGGGTTGTGGTTATGATGGTGATACAGCTGCAAGTGGGGCTTGGGAATAATGTGGAGGAGTGTGTGGAATTTGCGCCAGAGGGAGGTAAGGTGGTGGTGAGGGCTACTCCGAGAGGTCACTCCGGTGGAAGTCATGGTGTTGAGCTTCCTGTTGCCCTGCAGGCATTGGAGGTGAGTTTTACTGAGAAAATTCAGTTGGTACTTCTGCATCATGGGTTGACTGCTCCAGTAAGTTTGATCATAACCCTAACTTGTAAACAAAATATGCAATTGGTAATGGAACTTAGTTGGGAGCTTTTGATGGACATTGAATGGAACATAAGCTGTACATAGTTTAAGCTGCATTGCCGTAGAAATATTGAATACAATTGTTGTTAAAGATAGCTGTCGTCAAGGATTGTGGGCTGTTGTGTTGGACATTTAAGACACTGATCTACACCCTGTTCGCTTGATCGTATCAGCCATGATACAGTGTTTTTCTCTCACAACAAAACAGCATCAGCTGGCTTATAGGCCACAGAAACGATCAAGCGAACAGGGTGCTAATCCTTCAGCGGCTAAAATTGCGACAACTTTGGGAAAAAAAAGATATCTACGTCACTAGAAGCTCCACCAGGCACTACCTCCCTGAGTTCATATGCTATCTTCTTTTGATATGTTGTGTAGTGCGGACTAGATTGAAATTGAAAATACCTTTTGTTTTAGAGCCTTTTACGCCAGTGCCATTAAAAAAGATGGCATAATCGTCAATGCCCCTACAAAGTTGGGTCTATCACTGCCGTCCCTGGGTTTGGAAACTTCTTTCGCCCAAGCCATTCCGTCGCCTCTCCGCTTGTTTTTCGCCGTTTGGGAGGCCTGACATGTGGGGTCGGGCATGGGAAATGACCCAGTTGCCCATGGGTATAGAGACAAAACAGGTCTCCGTTTTACGCCAGAACCGCCCCGAGCCGCGGTCCGAATCTAGGGTTCCCCTCTCCTGCCGCCGCCGGCCGGATCGCGCCCAGAGGAGCCTCCGCGATGCTGCCGTGCGCGAGGTCGGTGCTGCGGAGGAGGGGGCTGGCGTCTTCCGTCCTGCGAAGGTGCGGCGGGGAGGGCGAGTGCTCCACTGGCGCGGGGGAGCTGGTGGCCAATGCCAGGTGTTCGAGCACGCTGGCCGCGCTCGGCGGCGGCGGGCGCGTGCTCGAGCGCGGCGGCCAGTGGGCATATCCGCAGACCAGCGTCATTGGCGCGGGGTGGATGGCGCGCACGCAGACCAGGTGTTTCCTCGGTTGCGGCGACGGGGAGGAGGGGGGCGTGCTCTCCAAGGTCTACGAGGAGAGGCGCGTGATGGGGTATGCGGTCAATCGAGAGTTGCCTTATGGTTGTTCTGGAAATTGATTTATCATAATGTGGGAATCGTTGGTGATTGTGGTGTTGTTGTGATTGCTTTGGTGAGCTCAGGTACTCGCCAGAGCAGATGTTTGCTGTTGTCGCGGCAGTGGACCTCTACGAGGACTTTGTGCCGTGGTGCCAGCGTTCCAGGATTATTAGGCGGCATGAGGATGGCTCATTTGATGCTGAGCTCCCCATGTGGAGATGGAGAAACCCAGGTATATCAAGGTGAGGAACTGATGTTAGTCGCTGAATTCTCACTCTTGGTAGTAGGAGAATTCTTACTCTCATCGAGAGAGGATGACACTAGGAGTTGGGGCAATTTTCTTGTCTATTTCTCACACAAACTCATACAAATGCCATACCAACCTGAGGGGTTGGGGTTACATATTTATAGGCTGCTAGCCAGCCAAGCATATGTCAAGATGCTAGTCTAAGATGCTAGTCTAAGATGCTAATATGCTGTCCTAGCTAAGATGCTGTCCTCTAGTCTAAGATGTTGTCCTCTAAGATGCTGTCCTCTAGTCTAAGATGCTGTCCTAAAAACAGAAAAAAAGCCACAAGGACCATGTGAGCAGCACAGCCCCACAAAGACCAGCCACACATGAGACTTATCCATCATTCTCCCCCTAAGTCTTGTGCGTCGTTTTGTGGGAGAGTTGAACCATTCCGGTCCTGGAGCAGAGCTCAAGGAACTTGATCCTCCCAAGGGGCTTGGTGAGCAGGTCCGCAAGCTGGTCCTTGGTGTTGATGTAGCTCGCCTTGATGCTCCCTTCCTCCAAACAGCCTCGGATGAAGTGGTACCTCACCCGGATGTGCTTGCTGCGTTCGTGGAACACGGGGTTCTTTACTAGGGCCAGAGCGGACTTGCTGTCCACCCTGAGCTCCACCGCTCTAGTGTCTCTGCCGAGGAGATCACCAAGCAGTCGAGCGAGCCAGAGCGCCTGAGTCGAAGCGGTGGAGGCTGCTATGTACTCGGCCTCGCAGCTGGACAGGGCCACCACCTGCTGCTTGATCGACTGCCAGCTAACGAGGCACTTGCCGAGGAAGAAGAGGATCCCGCTTTTGTTCTTGCTAGTGTCGATGTCGCCGGCATGGTCGCTGTCGCTGTACCCGACGAAGTGTGCCGCCCCAGGGCACCTCGGGTAGTAGAGGCCGTGGTCGAGTCCCCGCATCGTAGCGGATGATCCTCTTCACAGCCTGCTGGTGCTCCGTCGTCGGTCGCTGCATGAACCGACTAACGTAGTCGACGGAGAATGCCAAGTCCGGCCGTGTGTGGGCGAGGTAGCGAAGGCTCCCCACAAGACGCCGGTACTGCGTAGCGTCCACCTCCTCCGTCGTGCTGTCGCGGCTCAGCTTCCACCTCCTCAGCTTCAGTCACTTAAGGGTGATCGCGCGGTGACCACGAGGAAGGTCAGCAAGCTCCCAGGTGCGGTTCTTCTCAACCGCATCCATCTCCAACTGCATCGCGGCGCGCCATGCCGCGTGTCTCTCGGCCTCTGCATACGATCGAGGCTCGCCGTCGTCACACGCAAGGTGCAACTGCGCCTCCAGGTCGTGAGGCACCGGTCCCGGCACCGGCTGGTCGCCGAGAAGGTTCTCCATCATACGGTACCGCAATGGCTCGCCGTCGTGGTACGCGTCGATGTGCTCCTCGTCGTGAGAGAGCGGAGTAGCGAGCTCAACCGGGCTGTGCTCGACACGAGCTGGAGTAGACGTGCCCGGAGAGGTGCCTGTCGATGCTGGAGTGCGTGGCGTTGCCGGCTGTGGTGGAGCCGGCGAAGAACTCATCGCAGCCGAGGTCCTGGCTGGAGAGCGTGGTGCTGTCGGAGTAGCAGGCGCCGGGGTCGGTGGAGGCTCGGGGACTGGGGTAGACGCGCTCGCCGAAGAAGAGCTGCCTACTCCCCCAGCTCCCTCGAAGTGGACGTACTCAACAGTGAAGTCGTCGTACGTCGGAGCCGAGCCATCGTCCACCGCCTTGTCCCACGCCCATCATCGCCCTTCGTCGAACACAACGTCGCGCGCCGTGCGCACACGCTGTGTCTTCGGGTCGAGGATGCGGTAGGCCTTCGAGCCCTCCGCGTAGCCGATGAACACTCCCGGAGTGCTCCTGTCGTCGAGCTTGCTGATGTGGCCAAGCTCCTTGGCGAACGCGAGGCGGCCGAAGACCCACAAGTGGGAGACCGCCGGCTTGCGCCCATGCCAAGCCTCGTACGGCGTCCTGCCGTCGAGCGCCTTGGTAGGCGAGCGGTTGAGGATGTAGACGGCCGACACCACCGCCTCTCCCCAGAAGACAGCCGGCATCCCCCTCTGCTTGAGAAGGGCCCGAGCCATCCCCACAACCGTCTGGTTGCGCCGCTCGACGACGCCGTTCTGCTGCGGGCGGTACGGCGCGGAGTAGTGGCGCTGAATGCCCTCATCAGCGCAGTACGACGCGAATTCAGCCGCCGTGAATTCGCCGCCGTTGTCGGTGCGCAGCACGCGCAGCTTGCGGCCGTACTCCGCCTCCGCAGCAGCTTGCGCGCGCCTGATGGCGTCCGCAGCCTCTCCCTTGCTGCCGAGGACCATCACCCACATGTAGCGGGAGAAGTCGTCGACGAGCAGCAGAAAGTAGCGCCGTCCTCCCGGTGTGGCCGGTGTCACCGGGCCACACAAGTCCCCGTGCACGAGCTCGAGCCTCTCCTTGGCTCGAAAGCTCGCCCACTGGGGAAAGGGGAGTCGCCTCTGCTTCGTCAACACGCAGACGTCGCAGAGCTGTTCCACATGGTCGAGGCACGGCAGGCCTCGCACCATCTCCATGGCACTGAGCCGCTTTAGGGCCTCGAAGTGAAGGTGCCCGAAACGCTCGTGCCACTGCCATGCCTCGTCGTCCCGACGAGCAGCGAGACAGAGGGGTTGTGCCACCTGCACGTTAAGGACGTAGAGTCGATTTGCGCTTCTGGATACCTTGGCAAGAAGGCGACGACGGCGATCCCAAATCCTCATGACTCCATCCTCAACCACCACGCGCGAACCGTTCTCATCCAGCTGTCCCAAGCTGATGATGGAGTTCCTCAACGCGGGGATGTAGTAGACTTCGGTGAGCAGCCTGTGCTCACCAGACACGGCGGTGAAGATGATGGAGCCGACGCCCTTGATCTCCACGCCGGAGGCATCCCCAAACTTGACGGAGCCTCGGACGCTAGAGTCAAGCTCGGTGAAGAACTCCCGTCGACCGGTCATGTGATGGGTGGCGCCGGTGTCGAGGCACCACCCGTCAGTCTTGTCGTTGCCGGAGCTGTCGCCGAGGAGGGCGTGTGCTTTTGGCTCGTCAAGGTGGAGGAGAGCCGTTGCGGCCGGTGCCGCTGGAGGTAGCTCGATGCTGGCATGTGCCATGAACAGAGCCGGCTCCTCCTCCGCCTGTGCGACGTGGGCCTGGCCGCGTCGTAGCTGTCGACAGTCCTTGGCCCAATGGCCAAGCTGGCCGTAGTTGCGGCAGGTGTCGTCTCGTGCCGGTTTGTGCCTGCCGGCGGCGCCGCCCTGGGCGCCTCCGCGGGCATCACCCTCGGCACGTCCTCGCGCCCCGGCCTGGGTGTCTCTGCGCGCTTTGCGCGGCTTGCCACGCTTGCGGCCGCCTGTCGCGGAAGAAGGCTCCCCCTTCCTCCGGTCACCTTGGCTGGCAAGCCACTGCTCCCGAGTGAGAAGGAGCTTCCCGCCAGTGGTGATGGGCCCCGAGAGGGACTGTGGCTCATCACTGTCGACGACCTTGAGGCGACCTATCGCCTCCTCGATCGACATCGTGGAGAGATCCAGCAGAGACTCGATTGAGCGAGCCATCTGCTTGTACTTCTCGGGGACGCAGCGGAAAAGCTTTTCGACAGCTCTCTCCTCACCGTAGGTGTCGTCGCCGAACTGCACCATCTTCTGCAACAGAGTGTTGAGACGGAGAGCAAAGTCATCAACGTCCTCACCTGGCTTGAAGGCCAGGTTCTCCCACTCCTTGCGAAGTGCCTGCAGTGTGGACTTGCGGGCGCGGTCGCTGCCGATGCGTGCCGCAGCGATGGCGTCCCAAGCCTCCTTGGCAGTCCGCTTGCTGGTAAGCGAGAACTGCATCTCGGGCGGGACTGCAGCGATGAGAGCATCCAGCGCCCGTCGATCTAGGTCGTAGTCGACGTCGCCGTACCGGACTGCCTCCCACATGTGCCGCACCTGGAGCTTTACCCTCATCACCGCAGCCCACTCGATGTAGTTGGTCTTGGTGAGGGTAGGCCACCCACCGCCGGGGCCGACGTCCCTGACAACAGCCTGGAACCCGTGGTAACCACGGTACCAATCCGGGGAGAGAGAGCCACGCTGCCTGTGAAGGCCGCGATCTCCATCGACCCGTCCGCCACCGTTGCCGTGCGCGCCTCCTCCAGGAGCGCCACCGTCGTGCGCGCCTCCTCCAGGAGCGCCGCCAGCGTGTCCGCGCCTGTCTGGGCTGCCGCCACGCTCGTGGACGTGCGCGGCTGCCCCAGGAGTGCCATCGCCGTGCGCGCCTCCACCAGGAGCGCCGCTAGCGCGTCCGCGCCTGTCTGGGCTGCCGCCACGCTCGTGGGTGTGCGCGGCTGCCCACTGCGCCGCCCGCGCTCGCGCTGCCTCCCTCTCTAGCAGCTCGAGGTCCGCGTCGGCACTGTCGTCAGCACTAACGGAGCTGCTGACGCTGCCGCACAAAAACTCGACCTCCGCTGCCGCCGCACGCGCTGCATCCGCCGCCACCGCTGCTTCCGCCTCCGCTCTGGCTGCTGCCAGCTCCGCCGCTGCCAGCCTCGACGCCCTTGCCGCCGCCGCAGCGGTCTCTGCCGCCGCTCGCTCGCGTTCCTCTGCCGAGGCAAGTTCGGCCTCCTGCCGACGCCGCGTGCTCGAGGCGACCGAGCGCTGAGACTGCCCTGCGGACATGACGCGCTACCGGGGGGCTGCTGCGTGGGGAGAGGGCTGCTTCAGACGAGCTGGGAGAGGAGTGAACAGGAGTGGCCGGAGGAGCTGCTGCTGCCAACAGCTGGGGCTGTTGTGGGGCTGGGAGAGAAGATGAGCAAGAGGTACTCAGGCTACAGGATAATACGGCTCTGATACCAGTTGTTAGTCGCTGAATTCTCACTCTTGGTAGTAGGAGAATTCTTACTCTCATCGAGAGAGGATGACACTAGGAGTTGGGGCAATTTTCTTGTCTATTTCTCACACAAACTCATACAAATGCCATACCAACCTGAGGGGTTGGGGTTACATATTTATAGGCTGCTAGCCAGCCAAGCATATGCCAAGATGCTAGTCTAAGATGCTAATATGCTGTCCTAGCTAAGATGCTGTCCTCTAAGATGCTGTCATCTAGTCTAAGATGCTGTCCTAAAAACAGAAAAACAGCTACAAGGATCATGTGAGCAGCACAGCCCCACAAAGACCAGCCACACATGAGACTTATCCATCAACTGAGGATTGTGAACTGAGCTCGAGATTGGATTCACTCCAAAGAAGGTTGCTACTTCCACTCCACAGGGTGCTTCAGACATGGTGAGTGTTGAGAGAAGTGAGTGGTGAAGAAATGGTGAGTGTTGAGAGAAGTGAGTGGTGAAGAAATGAGGAGTGCACTGCCTAGGGGAGCCAGGGTCATTTTGGCGCCAAAGCCCACCTGAATGGCGCCAAGAGGCTAGGTCCTGGGAGTGGCATAGAAGAAACACACAAGTTTTCAGTCATCCTCTTACTCCCCAGTGGCATTCAAGTCTTTTTCCACCTCCGTTACCCACCGTTAGTAGCTACAATGGACGGAATGGCTTGGGCGAAAGAAGTTTCCAAACCCAGGGACGGCAGTGATAGACCCAACTTTGTAGGGGTATTGACGATTAGGCCATCTTTTTTAATGGCACTGGCGTAAAAGGCTCTTTGTTTTAGCCTTGGTGTGGGAACTAAGGAGGTAAATGAAATGGCCATCCACCATCCTACCCATGTTTAATCCTCTATATAAAGTAGCCATTTATTATGCCAAAGGCACACACTCACTCTCCCTCATGCTAGTCAATGAAGGAATTAAGGAGGTGTAAGATTGGAAAAAAAATGAGTCAAATTTACTTCAGAATTGTACAACAAGTATTTTGAAGATAGTAGAAGAGGCTAAAACAACAAGTATTTTGAACTGGAATGAGTAGATGGCAGGGCGATGTTGTGCACCTTGGTGGGGTAGCCTCTGGAGAAGGCGGTGTCATTGCTAGGTTGGGTAGACCTATGTGGCTCAGAGATCAAGAAGGATCTAAATATCAAATCCATGTTAGGCATTTATTGATAATTTTCTCTCCTGTAAACAGAGAGGAGTTTCCTGACAACAAGCAAGCAATTGATGGAAGCATATATCCTTAAATGCAACTAATTCCTATTTATGCCTTACTTCTGTATCTCTAAAGTCGCTTACTTAGGGGCCAGACTATAGACGCGTCCTTCTAGGCTTTTTCTGAGATGGCAGGTGCTGCCATGGGCGCCTTGCATAAGTGTTGACCCCATATTACATGATAACATTGTACTCCAAATGTATGACCTTTTCATTTCTTTGTTTTGCAGACTATTGATGCCCTAGGCTATGGGATGGCAAAAATTGCAGACAAGATGATGAAACATATTCTGGTTCCAGCAATCAGTAACATACAGGTGTCAGTGATTGAGGAAGGTGGTCCAGAACACTCTGTATCAGTCTTGAGTGTAGCCCCTTCTGAGGAAATAAAAGTAAGCCTTTCATGGTGTTTCCTGATTTCTAAAGAAAATTGTTTGTCAATACATTTATTCTAAGTAATAACTTTCTGTTTTCAAGGGCTACCTTGACCCAGTTTGTTATCAGCTGTGTGCCTTTGCCATAGTTTTTCAAGACATTACTATATATGTGCTGAATGTGTATCTTCATTTTAAGAAACAATTCAACTGGTAAATATTATATTTTGTTTTAGCAATATTGTGCAGGGGAATTAGATATTTGTTCATCTGGAACGCAAGCCGAAATTAGTTTTATTTCCTGATTACTTTCTGCAGATTAAGTAATCTTGCTTCTTGTTTGCCTTATGCAACTGGTTTTTACTGTTAAAGGACAATAAAGATGGTTCAAATCTGTACTCAAGAATAATTGATGTCATCAAGTTTGTGTGCAAATTCATTTGCATGGAAAATAGCAAGTGGGTTCAGTCTTTTGCAAAGTTAACCTGGCCAAGAATTTCTGATCTGGTTATCACACACTTTCTCTCCAAGGTACCGTTCTTCCTGATTTATCTGAGGAAGGGAAGTCTCAAGAACTATCATTGTGAATTATGATTATCTTTTCTATCTGTAATGCGAGACAAAAACTATTTGTATCTTAACTTGCATTATCTTCACCAAGCATCTACTGCTGCTAGAACATATGGGGCTTTCCAGCAAGTATAGTTTCTTTGTTTACTGTTAATTGAGCTGCCAATCTTTCTTTTGCTATATAAACTAATCCTTTGATTGGTTCAACTACAACGATATGATTTGAATTTGATTTGATTTGCAGCCATCGGCCTGTGAATGCTTCTAATAGCTGTAGTGAGCAGTATGTGATGTTACAAAATACGTATATAAAATCACTAAAGTACATGTTATTATAACCCTCTATTTTGGTTATTGTATCATACTTTCCACCAATTGAACACTTGAGTCCTACAATAAGAAGAATCATATTTGATAGAAAAAGGAACAGTGACCTAAACTTAGTCACTATCCTTACAAACTACAAGCAACTTTGGGATTCGATGAGCTTCCTATTTTCAGTTTTCTACTTTTCTTGTTTGTAGACATTTTCATGATATAATTCTATAAGTACACTCTATAGACTATAATGATCTAGTGAAGTTAGTTTTGTTGATTATATTCTCATTAATTGGACTTCCTCTGTCCTGAAAAGAATGCCATTCTAGCATAATACCGAGTCAACCATTTTGGCTTGACCAAGTCTATACAACAAGTATCAATATTTTTGATACCAAATAAGTGTCATTAGATTATTACCTATTTGATGTCATAAATATTGATACTATTTTCTGTAAACTTGGTCAAACTTTAGATAGTTTGACTAAGGACAAACTTTAGATATGAGTTTTCTTAATATGGCAAGTTTTCGGGAGTAGGCTCTGCCCTCCCTTGTACTTTCTCTCTTTGCTTAATGAAATGACATGCAGCTCTCATGCACTGCTCGAGAAAGACCCCTTATAATTGCATCCTTTTCAGGACGGAGGTAGTATCTACTATCTACCAACCTAGCTATCGTTCGGTTCAGAAAATATATATATGTAGAATAACTAGAAAATGCGTTATCCCTCTAATTCACACATTGTATTATCAAACTTACCACCAAATGAAAACTTGGGTCATACTCCCTCCGTTCCTTAATATAAGCCATATAGTTTTTAGCACCAATATTAACGCACGGCTTGGGGAAGGATGTGAGACCGAGAAAAAAAGAAAAATCAGGCCATCTTCTCTCTCCCAATAGATTGCTTCCTAATCTAAGGGATTGGTTGAGGCATGTGCTATGTACGGTGGGAAGGTTTCTAAACTAATCGGCGTGGGAGCTGATACGTACCTATATTTTGGAATTTTCTTAGAAATCTATATGGCTATGTTAAGGAACGGAGGGAGTAATCTTTGTAGTTCCATGAAGGGAAGAATCGAATTTGTTGAAAAAGAACAGAGTGATATGAGCTAACTTACAAACTGTCCTTATTAGGCACAAGAAACTTAGGGTTCTATGAACTTCCTCGTTTAAGTTCTCTTGTCCGTAGACATTTGCATTGCCAGTCGGCAGTTGCTGTTTCAGGGTATTTTTTGACTGATGCTTTAATATGTGTTTTCAGGCTGTACCCAATGAGGCATCCAAGCTAATTGAGTTCCAAGATGTCGTGCGAAGTACAGCTGAATTCGAGAACAAACTTAGGAGCATGATGTTTATTTTGCCTGATAGAAAGGATGGCAAGTGACCCAATTTGTTGATGATGTTGAAGTTCATTTTGCTGTACGGAAGAGAAGTGAGATCTTGGTGAAAGCAAGGAACATTCTTGTACAATATGATTATGATAGTCGTCTGGTGAGTGTAACCCAGAGTTTCCATGTACAATGTGGTTTCATTTCTTCCATACTTATAAAGAGGCTTGTTATTGCAGGAATCTGGTGACCAAGGTGATTCTGTTGTTGATCTACTTTTTCAGCCAGAGAAGGTTTTACATCTAAATCGGCACTTCTAGTAATGAAATTGGTTCATGGAGCCCTCAAGGTATGCCTGGCGCTACATTCTTATGTTTTTTTTTGTGTGTTCTACTCATCCATCGTCACAGTTTCACAGATGAGAACTACTGTTCTGTTCATCATGGCATGCATTCTTCCCATAGTTGCGAGCATTGACTATTGCATGCGAATGCACCATTCCACTTTTTAGTGTTCGTGAGCTGTAAATTCCTATTGGATGAGGATTTGATGCACATCCATTTTCTTGTTGAATAACCAGAGCAGGATGCATCTTTGTCATCAGCAAGAGTAGCTAAGGAGTTCTGCTTTGCTGCTAGGGATGTTTTGCTCCTTTATAAGGCTATTGTGCCAGTTCAGGTTCGTGTATGTACTAACTTCGAATGATAGTTTTAGGTTTCCACATTATACCATGGTTGTACTCAAAGCAAATCACACTGTATTCTAGTTTCAGTTCTATCTTTTTTTAGCACTATTATTGTTTCATAGTAATTGACCTTTGTCAAATTTTTTTTTCTGAAGCTAGAGAAGCAATTTGATAGCTTAAGTCAAGTGGCTGCTATTGTTCAGAATGATTTCTATCATTTGTCCCAAGAAATTCTGGGCCTTGCATTTCAGGTGTGCATGCCCAACTTGTTGCTGCTTGTATCATTATTGATCTTGAGTTTTGCTTGAGTATGTTAGTGTGTTCTTGCTAAAAATGCAGATATGTAATAAACTATTTATTCTTTATCTTCCATGTATTAAATTATGTTATACTGTTATCCTATACTTTATATAGTCATTGAAATTCGTTTCATTTTGGGTTTGATACTAGGGAAGGCCTTAGGATTTGCACTGGAGGAAGCCCTGTTTGTTTCAGTCGGATATTGGTGGTTTTAGCTTTTATAATCCCTATATGAAACAAACAGCCAGCTTCCGACCCTAGATTCCAGAATACAGGAATTTTACTGGATTGTAGCACACCTGATCGTCCGTTCCACTCCCCTTCCTGTGTTACCACCTCGCTTTCCTGCAGCCAACACCAATAAATTTCTTATCTCCATGCTGTCTGAGCTCATGTACTGCCTCCAGCGGTCCAGCCCCACCCATCCTGCTGGTGCACTTGCAGGCAGTGGAACCCTTGCTGCCACCTACCACCACTGCCCACTGCTCAGGGCCTCAGGGGGACTTTGTGAAAAACCCAAGACAAGAAACTCACCAAGTTTGCAGCTGGCTGTTGTGTTCAAGTTCAACTATGCTTTCTATGGCGACGGGCAACATTGTTGTGTGATAAGATAGAGTGTTTACTTTGCACATGAAAAAAAAATCTATGCCTCTACGTCTGGATTGATCTTGTTTACTTCCAACAAAACAAAAAAGAACCAGTCTCATGCAGTCATGCTGTTGAAATTTATTTTTCCTCTTCGGGCAACCAAATTAAATAGCACTTTTTAAGAGATATTTTTCTTAAGATATTTCATGTGTTTCCAAAATGAAATGTGTTCTGCTAATCTTTGTGGATGCTTTTCTCCAGTATCGTGCAGATTTTCCTAGTGATCTACAGAAACAGGTTGTTTTTGTGGATTTAGCCCCAATCTTCTCCCAGATGGCAGATGCTGTATTGAGAAGACAAATACAACTCGCTGTTGATACTATAAGTGAGGTCATTAGATCTTTCTAATTATGAAGTTCTATTCCACACACATAATTACTTCTAGTTTTGAGCTTCTATTTAAATTTTCTAGTTCGTTGCATTGTTTTTAACAGGCTATAGATGGCGCTGAAGGTTTTCAGAACACACACCAACCTCAGCATTATGAGTCAGCAAAATTTAGTATCGAGCAGGTCTGTTCCACTTGAACCCTGAAAAATGATGGGGACTTCATACATATTCACAAAAAAATTTAGTTCGCTTGTTCATTGAGCTAATTACTTGTAGTCCCAGTCAAACATTTCCCAGTGGAGAAACAAGACAAAACAACCATGGTTTATAAGTCCAAATTTGCACTTTTCGCGATGAAATTAACAAGAGAATTATGTATTTATAATTGTAAATGAGTAAAATACGCATTGGGAAGCCTTGTGCCCTGTTGCTACATCTATTCGCCATTATTTAGGGATCTTTTTACCAGCAATCTCACAAATCATCCAAAGAACATTTTGCTTCAATCTTCCCTGGATCTCCAATGAAATAAAAATTTCTTCTTCATGATGTGCCAAATATCAGCAGCATTCAATTTCCATTGTTGATGATTATTTTCAATTTTTCATCTAAATGGACATTTCAGTTAAACATCATTATTTACTCTGCTGATCTATGGGTTCAATTCAGGCGTGTTTATTTTGGAAAAGATACGCATCATGTGGGAATCGATACTGCCAAGATCAACTTACAGGAAAAGTATGTGTCACGTCCTTGGGTCTGTCTTCTCAAGAATTACAAGGGATATGCTTCTGATAGATGACATGGCAGCAGAAGAGACATTGCAGGTGATACATGTTATGACATGATGGTTTGAGGTGATACATGTTATGCCATAATGGTATGTCATTAATATACATGCTTACAGCTTCAAGGCCTTATCCATTTGGCTCTGGAAAACCTCTCTTCACTATTTCTTTCCCTGGTTGAGAACGATGATGACAGCACAAAGTTAGACCATGACACTTGGATTCAGTTGGATGGAATTATACCCTCTTTGAAAAAGTTCCGCAAGCTTGCAGGTATTTTGTTGGTTCTGATTATGGATTTCTTTTCATCTTTAAATGGGCACTATATTTTTTTGTTCAGTCAGATAACGCTGAAAATAATTATTGTTCAGAGTTGCTTGATATGTCATTGAAGTCCATCACAGCATGTTGGGAAAGTGGAGACCTAGCTAGATGTGGTTTCACATCATCTGAGGTGAGCAAGCCCAGCTCCCATCTTTTCTTTAAAAAAAGAATCTTCATATATGTTTCATATACAATATCAGCGGCAGCACTTTATTTTTGGGCATTGATTTATCTCATAGGTCCTTGGATCTCTCATAACTTTGTCTTGCGCCCCCATATGTTTCTGTGTATCTCAATCTGTGATTTGCACATGTTTGTTACGGGAACCTCAGTATTCCTAATTCAAGCTACTGCATGACAACTTATGATCTTTTCAATGTTGAAAAATATCCTAAATTTCACGTCTGTTTTCTTAGTTTAACCGATCAGTTTTTTTAATCATGTACAGGTGCAAAATTTCATCAAAGCAATATTTGCCGACTCGCCTCTTAGGAAGGAGTGCCTAGGATGGATTGTTAGGACGCCAGCTTAGAATGCAGAAGCAGCAGCATATTTGTCTCCGGGTCAATGATTTTTTTTTTCAAATTCTTTTGACCACCATGTCGTGAAGTATTAATTGGTATGAGCTACGTTGGCACTGAAGGAGAGAGTTGCAATCTGACTCCCCAGTTCAATACTAACCCCACTGCCTGGATCTGGGCTGATCAGATAAGACTAGCAAATGTGCATGTTAATATGTTATTATGTCTTCCTGGTCTTAAGTGACATTTCCAAAAGATCTTAAGCAAATGCAAGGAGGTGAAAGGAGGATGGCCTGAGCTAAATATATAAGCTGCATGGCAGTCTGTAAACAAAGAACTTGGTGACCCAAGGTTATGAAGGAGATACTGGGCATGGAGAAGAAAATAGGCAAGAAAAAAATGATTTTGAGTGACAATAAAATTTCGTTAGAACCGCTACTTTTTGTTATTATATGCGGTCCGTGACGTTCTTGTGATGAAAAATCATCACACTAGTCTGCCACGTAACAGGACAGGCGATGTGGCAATTTGGCAGCACCAAGATGGGTTCGGGTGACAAGCTCAATTTGGTTGGTGCAATAGATTTGTGTACTACCAAAATTTGATTGGTTACAATATATATGATATTCAACAACTATCATGTTGAATAAGTGATTCAACGCGTCAACCAACAAATCAATTACCCTGCAATCGTATTGGTTACAATATATATGCTATTCAACAGCTATCATGTTGAATAAGTTATTCAACGTGTCAACCAACAAATCAATTACCCTGCAAGTAAAGAGACTATCTGCAACTGTAAAATCCTGAGTGTCAACTATGGTTCGCCACCCATAACCGTAAAAAGGCCTACAATTCTGAGCGTTAAATATCTCATGCTGGTCTGCCAGCCACAACCGTAAAAAGACCTACCAAAACCATAGTCCGCCTCCCACATATGTAAAAAGACCTACCAAAACCATAAGTGTGTGCTCTATAATGTCACCTCAATAAATACTCCTAACCTAGATATCTCACTTTCCTCTCTTTTTTTCGCTCTCCACCCACCCAGATCACAGTAGCGACGGCAGTGACTTCCTAGCACAAGGCGGATCCGGTGTGGTGCCCCTCCCCCACTAGCCCCACATCGGCATCGTCACCTAGCGGCAACATCCCTTCTCCTGCACATGGCGGCGACGTCCCTTCCCCTACACCAAGCAGCGGCCATGACTACCTTCTCCACATCGGCGACAACAACATCGCTTTCCCCGCACCTGGCGGCAACGTCTCCCTCTTCTACACATGACGGCGGCGTCCCTTCCCCTACAACCAGCGGTGGCAGCGGCTTCCTTCCCCCACATCATCGATAGCGGCATCGTCTTCCCTGTACCTGGTGGTGATGTCCCCTCTCCTACACATGGCGGTGGCGTCTCTTCCCCTACACCAAACAACGGGGTTCCCCTCGGATGGCTCCTCCAGGCGCAACGGATGATCATCCTCTCGACATCAGATGGGGGCTTCTCCGTGATGCACAAAAGATAAGAATCGATATGCATCTATCGTTGATTTGGCAAATATTTTCTAGTAGAAGTTTATTTATCAATATTTCTAGTCATCAATATATGGATTCAAGGTATACTTAGTCTAGCCCTTTTAGGCTTGAAAAAAATCTCAATTCCCAATCAGTTGTGCATATGCATCCTAACTTTTGCCATGCTTATGCTTTGTCGACAAAAGATGCTCGGCAGTCCACCGAGGGGTATCCCGTGATGGTAGATTTGTCGGTGGGGGTGCGCGTAATCAGGAACCGGTTGGTGACACAAGGCGCAGAGACAGCGATTTAGACAGGTTCGGGCCGTCTGATCGACGTAATACCCTACGTCCTGTGTCTTTGGTGTATTGTATTAAGATGTAGTAGATAGATCTGTCCACTAGGGGACCCTGCCTCTCCTTATATAGTCTGGAGGGACAGGGTTACAAGTAAAGTATCATATTTGGTACTATACAATAGCTTGAGGTGCACGCCGAGCAGCGCCGTGCACGCCTTATCTTGTGGGCCGAGCCACCTCTGATGGTGCGGCCCATGTCTTGTCTTGTAGATACCGGGGGCCATACCCCCACAGCTAGTCCCCGAGCCTGACAGTAGGTGACGTAATCACGTGGTGCCAGGGTCAGAAAGTAGAAGACTAGCCGAGCAGGCAGCCAGTCCTCGGGCATAGCCTCGAGATGAGAACAAGCACATTCACCGCAAGGTGAAGTGTGCCCACTTAGTCCTCGAGCCTGCTGGAAGATAAAGAATGAATCTTGTAGTAGGGTCAAAGAAGTCTAAAAGCTTGCCGACGTCATCTGACATGCGTGTATCAAGACCCCAGACGTGCTGCCCAAGATCAGCACCCTGATCCGAATAACATGGAGCGGCTTGATAACACACCGATAAGACGTAGCAAGATCCAAGTACCGAGGAGTACCCGATGTAGCTAACGATGTCTGAGCACCGAGGAGCGAGGAGTCCCGATGTCGCTGGCGATGTCCGAGCACCGAGGAGTCCCCGGCGTCGCTGGCGATGTCCGAGCACCGAGGAGCGAGGAGTCCCCGGCGTCGCTGGCGATGACCGAGCACCGAGGAGCGAGGAGTCCTCGGTGAAGCTGGCGAGGTTCGAGGAGCGAGGAGTCCCCGACGTCGCTAGTGATGACCGAGCACCGAGGAGCGAGGAGTCCCCGGCGTTGTGGGCGATGACCGAGCACCGAGGAGCGAGGAGTCCCAGGCGTCGCTGGCGATGACCGAGCACCGAGGAGCGAGGAGTCCTCGACATCGTTGGCGATGACCGAGCACCGAGGAGCGAGGAGTCCCCAACGTCGCTGGCGATGACCGAGCGCCGAGGAGCGAGGAGTCCCTGGCGTCGCTGGCGATGACCGAGCACCGAGGAGTCCCCGACGTCGCTGGCGATGACCGAGCACCGAGGAGCGAGGAGTCTCCGGCGTTGCTGGTGATGACCGAGCGCCGAGGAGCGAGGAGTCCCCAGC